>NC_052161.1:141279306-141459348 GCF_902713615.1 Scyliorhinus canicula
TTCACAGTAACTTCATTGCAGTGTCTTAGATGGAAAGACACTGTTTCCTCCCACAGTCCAGAGACGTGCAGGCTAGGTGGATTGGCCAGTATAAATTGTCCTTAGTGTCCAAAAAGGTTAGGAGGGGTTATTGGGTTATGGGGATCGGGAGGAAGTGAGGGCTTAAGTGGGTCGGTGCAGACTCGATGGGCTGAATGGCCTCCTTCTGCACTGTATGTTCTATGTATCTATGTAATGTAAGTCTACTTGTGACAATAAACATTACTTTAGGGAGATGCTATGTTCCACCCCTCCTCTAACTAGTCCTTCCTAAGCTTTCAAAGCCCTCAGCACCATGGCTAGTGGCTCTATTGCCAATGCAAATGACAAAGGGGACACTGGACATCCCTGCCTAGTACCCTCGGTATATACCAAAGGGCTCAGAAGTCACTTTGTTAATGCAAACACTGGCAAATAGGGCCGCAAACAACAGCTGCATCCACACTATGAAGCTCGGTCCAAACCCTCATTTCTCCACAAAGAGGTAGTCCCACTCTATCCGGTCGAATGCCTTCTCTGCATCAAGTGAAACAATGATCTCTGGAACCAGACACTTCCCAGGGGTAAGAACAACTGTCTCACATTTGCCGTCATCTCCGCAATTTCAATCACCCAAGCTATTTCCATGGCTTGCTGGAATGAAAATGAAAATCGCTTATTGTCACGAGTTGGCTTCAATGAAGTTACTGTGAAAGCCCCTAGTCGCCACATTCCGGCGCCTGTTCGGGGAGGCTGGTACGGGAATCGAACCGTGCTGCTGGCCTGCTTTGGTCTGCTTTAAAAGCCAGCGATTTAGCCCAGTGAGCTAAACCAGACCCGGGAACTCTAGGGAAATCTTTTTTTAATAAATTTAGAGTACCCAATTATTTATTTATTACAATTAAGGGGCAATTTAGTGTGGTCAATCCACCTACCCTGCACATCTTTGGGTTGTGGGGGTGAAACCCACGCAGACACGGGGAGAATGTGCAAACTCCTCACGGGCAGTGACCCAGAGCTGGGATTTGAACCTGGGTCCTCAGCGCCGCAGTCCCACCGGGCTGCCCCTTCTCTACAGAAATCTTATTCTCTGCTTGCACTTAATTTCCTTCACCAATTGGTCCAGTCTGCCCACCTCATGTATATCGGGCCACAAAGGAGGTTACCCCATTGGCACCGACAATGGCGTTCTTACCCAACAGTTCATCACAGCACTTGAAGAGTTAAACCGGCAGATACTGTTTGATCTGGGCTTACTTTCAAATCATTCTTTGATTTTGTTTCTTGGCTTGATAGTAAATTGTAGGCCAAGTTAAATGTTATTATTCTTCTTGCCATCTAATGTTGGGCAGCGTATTAGCCTTCAGCGCTTGTTATGTTAGTTTTGTTGTATGCGGTGCACAGAATCAGCAGTTCAGTGGAATTGACTGATTTCATGCACACTCTTGGTTTCACCAACAGGTGGCACTCACACCCCATTGGCAGAAGCAGAACCTTTGCGTTGGGGATCGCCGCCCATTATGTCGCAATCTTTCCCAAAACACAATATTACAAAGCAGCTCAGCAACAGTGGTCTATTTTTAAATGCAAACAAGGAATGAAATAAAGTGGTTGAAATTCTGCAGAGCTACATTTATTCTGAGCTTGACATGTTATAAATTGGAATAATTTCACAACTTCTTTTTTAAGCTTTGCCGGCATAAAAATTTCCTAAATATCATGTCACTCATATAGACGAGGAACAAATTTGGACCATTTATGCTGCACATGACTCATATCTATGTCTTTATTTCATGTTTGCGTCTCATGTCCCTTGCTAACTGAATGTTTTCCTTTTGCCTATTTATGAAGCAGCTTGGGACATTTATTTAAATTACAGACACTATATAAACATGCGTTGTTGTTGCTATGCAAATATCTCCAGCGCAAGAAAGAGCTGAGTAATCATTTTGACTTACTCTAATTGACGTTTTATCAAACTGATGTTCTCAATGTATAAAAACTGGTAACCATCACTGACTCTGTTCTTTTATTGGTTGAACCAGCTAAACATTCCACAGTTAAAATTAATGTGTTATTTAACATCCTGCACACCTATATTTGTGGTACATTCCTTCTTGGGTGAACAGCCCAAGGGGTTCTACTCAATTTCCAGCCCCTCGGTGTACTATGGTCCACACAGCAACCTTCTCCACTGCGCCAAACTTTAGTGCGTTCCTCAGTATGTAGTTCTGGGCTTTGGAATGTGCCCGCCTGCAACATTCGGCCAGCCACAACTCTTTGCGCGGGAAGACCAACACGTTTCCGGGCAGGCCAAAGGGCGTCTTTCACCCAATTGATGGTCCTCCAGCCGCACTTGATGTTTATTCTGGTGTGCGTCCCTTGGAACAGCCCGAAAGAAAAAGAATGTGCAATATTTTAGCCTCTTTCGCCAAGGTTGTTGCAAAGTGCCTCACAATCAGAATTATTTTTAAGAGCTTGTTACTGCTCTATAATCAGGTGCTGTCTATTTAAGCACGACAGAATTTCACAAACGCAATAAGATGAATGATTAGTTGGTTGAAGTTGGCAAGGACGTCAAAAAAGCTTTTTGCCTCTGATGTTCATATCACCTTCATACAAACTCCACAGTAACCCCAGTTACTTCCAGAAGTGTAGTCTCCAGGTGTGATTGGTGGGATGATTGTCCAATCATCTCTATGCTGTCCTTTTAGCAGTGTCACTATGTATATGTGTAAAAGAGCTCATTCTCCATCCTGCATTACCTATAGAAAATAATTGGTGTATAAACTAAATCCTTTCCTGCCAAAGTAATAAGGGCAAAGCCCGGACAAGTCTTTATTTATTCAGAACCTTGCATGTGTAATTCTGATGGAGTCTACCTCAGTGTGTGATATGTGACAGTATTGCTGCAAAATTCACATTGCACTACTGCACAAAGCTTGAAATTACATCAGTGAAACTATTACTGAGGACGGCAAACATTTCACCTCAATGGAGGAGACACTCTTTCGTCTAAAATGCATCCAATCCCTGCTTAACTCAGCATTGATGGTTCATGGCTGTCTTACCAACAGGCTGTGCAATTCACGTTTACATTTTCTGGATAGGGATGTACTCGGCCACTATTGTAATAAATAGAAGAGGTGAAACAATATATTATTCTGTAGGTAGCGTTTACCTAAAATGGCACTTTAGGCACTTACCTAAAAGTACTTTGTAAAGGGGTTACAGATAACACAGACTTTTGGAAGTTGGGCCCAGATTAGTGAATCAAAGTTAGATGTGGTTCAATGGTTAGCATTCTCTGCCTGTGAGTCAGAAAGCCATTGATACAATTCCCTATTCTAGAGGCTTGGCGTGTGTAATCTAGGCCCCCAATTAAGTACTGAGGGACTGCTGCACAGTCAGAGTTGCAACCATCAGAGGAGATGTTACATTTAAACCATCCCTCCTCTCAGGTGGGTGCTAAAGAAAGTATAGAACTATTTCAAAGCTGTGTAGGATGATTCTCCTGCTGTCCTTGCCAATATATATCCCTCTTAATAGCTCCACTGAAACAGAAATAACTGGGCTGTAACACATCAGTGTGGGACTTTGAATGTTCCGTTACCTGATCACATCAGCCACTGTACTTCCAGTACACAGAGTTGGGTGTGAAGTGTTTTGGGATGTACTCAGGTCATGAAAGGAGCTATAGAAATACAAGCTCCATTTCTCTCACAGTGACGTATTAGAGTTGAATCACAAAACTTTATACTGAAAAAATATTCCTGATGTAATATACTGATTATTGTAACTGCCTTACATTTTGAAATGCTACAGTTACCTTGAATGCAAAATCCCAGATAAATTATGTGACATCAGCGCAGTGCCATTTTCATGAATCACTGTTCAACAGTATAACACCCATTATGGAAAATTGACACCTTCTAAACAGTTATCAATCATAAACCACTTACACCAATAAACATAGATTTTCTTGCGTCTATCCTATATCACATCATAGAAACAGCTCATAGCAACTCAGTGAAATATTGTGTTGGAATCCAATGATCATTGTAATGTGGGCAGCTACTTTGCAACATCAAAATTTCACAAGAAGCAATCAGACAAAGGATCAGCGAATGTATTAATTTTGCTAGTATATTCCAGTGAAGAATTTGGATAGTGCCCGGCCATCTTTGATGCTTCCTTGAACTGAAAAATGGACGAGAGAGCAGGTGTGGCAGACACAACTCAAGACAAGGCAGTTTAAAAAAATTGTCCAATAAGAATGAGAAGTTGAATAAAACTAGTCTCGGATTCAATCCCAAAACTTTCAAATGCAACATTTCTGGCCCCAGATCAAAATTTTTGAACCTGTTCTTTGAACTGATTCAGTATTAATCAACTATCTCGGTGTTTCAAATCGAGTTAATGTCACTTATTATAGGGGGACTCCACACACTCATACCTCGGGCTGCTTGTAGCTGAACCCCTTTCCTATGAGATAGGTCTGCCTCAAATTAAAATAACTTAAAAGAGTTTCTTACAGTTAAGGTTCCTCCGACACGAGGGTCAATTAGCTTATTGGGCTGGATGGTTGATTTGTGATGTGAAGCGACGCAACAGTGCGGGTTCAAATCCCGTACCGGTTGAGGTATCCACTAAGGCCCCGCCTTCTTAAACTTGCCCCTCGCTTGAAGGTCTGGTGATCCTCAGGTTAAATCACCACCTGTTGGGCAGCACGGTGGCACAGTGATTAGCACTGCTACCAGACCCTGGGTCACTGCTGTCCGTGTGGAGTTTGCACATTCTCCCCGTGTCTGCGTGGGTTTCACCCCAACAACCCAAAGATGTGCAGGGTAGGTGGATTGGCCAGGCTAAATTGCCAAAAGAAAAATCACCACCAGTCAGCTCTATCTCTCAAAAGGGAGCACCGTAAGAAGTCTTCACCTGAGGAAGGAGCAGTGTTTGAAAACAAACCTGTTAGACTTTAACCTGCTGTTGTCAGACTTCTTAATGTGCTCACCCCAGTCCAACGCCGGCATCTCCACATCATCTCAAAAGGGAGAGCAACTTGCGACCCTCTGGGACTATGACATATCAGCAAGTTCCACATTCTCACCACGCTCTGGGTAAAAGATTTTTTCAAAATTCCCTGATAGACTGTGTTGGAGTCTAGTTTATAACCCCAAACCCTTCATACATTTACAGGGATAACATTATACTGACCAGAGGTTCTGAGAGCCAACATTCCTGCAGCAAATACAGAAATCACAAGGAATTTAGTTACCTGCTCCCAAATCCTTTTGATAATCAGGAATTTTAAGAGAAAATATTCTTTCAGGAATTTATCCTTCAGGAATGGTACTTGAAAAATGGTGGAAATATTTTATTGAAAATCAATCTCTGAATAGGGTATTATTGAGATAGATTTTGGCTTTGTTTTTTTAAAAAAGTATTATTATATTTGAAAATTTTCAATAATTTTATAAAACAGAACAACCCGCAGCACCCCCCCCCCCCACAACAGTCAACGGTAACTAACTCCCAAAAGTGCATGATGAACAAACCCCAACAATTGTAGAACCCCTCACTCGCCCCCCCCCGCCCCCCCCCCCCCCTCAGAGCAAACGTCACCTTCTCCAGAGCCAAAACCTCCAACTGGGCCCCCCCCTCCTCGCCGAGGTGCAGGGCGGAGAGGCTGACCTCCACCCCAGCAAGACTCAGTACGAGCGATCAGTGAGACGAAGGCTAAAACATCTACCCCTGCACCTCCAGCTGGTCCAAAATCCCAAATACGGCTTCCAGAGGACCGGGCTCCATGTCCACATGTAAAAGCCCCAAAATGGTGCTGAAAACCATCTTCCACACCTTTCCAGCTTCGAGCAGACCCAAAACATATAAACATGGTCCGTGGGGCTCCTCCCACATCACTCACAGACATCCTCCACCCCCTCGAACAGCCGGCTCATCCTTGTATACTACACTCAGCTGTATCAGCCTCAACCCAGTACCAGCCTCCCCGAAGAGGCGCCGGAATGTGGCGACTAGGGGCTTTTCACAGTAACTTAATTGAAGCCTACTCGTGACAATAAGTGATTTTCATTTTTTTCAACCCTCCGCAGCACCTCACACGACAGATCCTCCTCCAGCACTACCCCCAACTCTTCCTCGCAATTTGTCTTAACCCCCATCCTCCTCCAAACTCCTTCCGTAAATCGCCGAAACGACCCCCCCCTCTCCAATCCCTCCCCATAGAGGAAGGAGCAGTGCTCCGAAAGCTAGTGTTTGAAACAAACCTGTTGGACTTTAACCTGGTGTTGTAAGACTTCTTACTGTGCTTTAACAGCGAGATGGAAGCCTGCCCCATTGTTTGCGGTAAGTTACCCCTACCCCTCGCATTCTCAGACATTCCCACCATCAACGGCGCCAACTTGTCCTTAAATTTTTAAATAAACTTTCACTAATCCTTCACCCTCAAATGGGTCACCTGCAGCATCACATCAGCCTTTAAACTCTTCAAGGGCACAGAAACTCTGAATCTCTTCACCCCCTCACATCCCACGTCACTATTCTGACCAGGGGCGTCTCACTGCCCCCACCCCACCCCCCAAATCTGCCATCATAACCCCAACCCTGTTGCCCCCCGCCCCCCCCCCCCCCAGATCCTCTTGCAAACTCCTCTCCCAGTATCGATCCCCTCCCCACTCCTTTCACACCTCCCATAGAAGGCTGTTCGCCCAGACTCTGCGGCCCTTCCCCAGACCACACTCCCGTTTCACTAGCCAACTTTCGCTCGATAGTGCGGTGATCCCTGCCAGCAGCCCCCCCCCCCCCCCCCACAACTCCCCCCCCCTTCCTCCTCCTCAGTAACCTGGCCCCACGTACCCCGACAAACCTCCACCCCTCCCTCAAATTAAAGAACAATACAAAACTGCGCCCATAGAAAAAGGAGACATAAACCCAAAACCCAATATACACGTGAACTAATATATACAAAGGTAAACTACCCCCATTCAAAAGACAGAAAAAAACATCAAATAGAAAAAAACACAATCCCCTTCCCCAGTAACCCCCAACTCTCATCTCAGTCCCAGTTCTTCAGCCTTCATGAACGCCTCAGCCGCCTTGAAATAAAAGTCCCTTGATTGAGTTGTGCGCCACTCTCCACTTCCTAGGGTAGACCACTCCGAATCTCACTCCGCTGCCATATAATGCCACCTTCACCCATCCAAAGGCCACATGCCTTCTTGCCAGCTGTGCCGTCAGGTCTTGGTATGTTCATGTACCAATACCATCCCACTTCACCTCCAGTCTCTGCTTTGCCCAACTCAGGACCTTCTCCTTCACGTGGACGCCGACTATAACTACCCTTGGTGGCTCATTGGCTTCGGCCTGAGTGACCAATGTGTCCTCTTCAACTCATAGCGGGAGGGTTCTTCCCCCTCCCCATCAACTCTGGCAACGTCTTTGTAAAGTACTCAGTTGGCCTCGGGCCCTACACCCCCTCGGACAGGCCCGTGATTCGTAGATTTTGTCACCTTGTCATGGTCTCCAGGTCCTCCACCGGGGCTCCGAGCCCTTTGTTGGCCACCGCCACAGCGCCTCCCCCATAGAGGCGAACTGGTCGTTGTGCTGCGACAGAGCCTCCTTCACCTCTCTCCTTGCTCCCTGACGTCAACCGACATATTCATCACTGCTGCCTTTACAGGGGCAATCGCCCTCTCCACCCACTCTTGCATCGGCACCCATTATCTCCTTCCGCAGCACCTCCAAATGCTTGGCGAACCGCCTCTCGCACTCCCCCGACATCACCTCAGTCAGAGGTTCCACTGTGAGGGCAGCGGCTCCACCCAGCCACCCAAAATGTGTCGCGGGCCATTCTCTGAACCCTGATGGGCCGCATGCAGCCTGCCCACCATTGCTCTAGTAGTTCCTGCTGATCAAGTAGACAACTCATTAACAATCACTCCCATATCAGAGGTAACCACCAGGTGTTAGGCAAACACCGTGATAAGTAACAGTGCCTTTTATTTCGATTGTGCACCTTTGTGCAAGTTGACCAGTTTCCTACAATAGTGGCTGCATTTGAAAAAAACTTAAATAGGCTGTAAAGTACTTTGGACAGTCCTTATAAATGCAAAATATTCTCTTTCAACACCAAACCTCAAGACCCAACATGAGTCAGGTCTTCTTGCTGCATTAGTTGAAAATCACCCTGCACATTGAAAGTGAAGAGAGATGTAGAATTGGCTGTAAATTTGGATATTACTTCTAGTGACTACAAAAAGGAGTGATATTGGGTTTCCAAATCAGCAGAAATTTGCTCTATAGCCTTCCTAGTAATTTTGAAGACTACCTTGTCCAATAGGATTTTGCCTGTAAATTACGGAGCAGTCCATAAATATGATTCTTCCAATAATTTCCAGCGATGGAACAAAATTCAGTCAATAAGCATGACAGGTGAAATTCAAAGCTGCTGCTTGAGCAAGTAAGTGTATGCTACAGGGAGTTACAGTAATTGATGCAAAGCTAGGGAACGGATGATGCATAGCCAGTGTGGTTGAGCAGTTTGGATTAAAAGGACAAAATCCTTTCCAATTGCAGAATCATAGAATTTACAGTGCAGGCCATTCGGCCCATCAAATCTGCACCAGCCCTTGGAACGAGCACCCCATACCTCCACCCTATCCCCTTTATCCCCACCTAACCTTTTGAACACCAACAATAATCACTTGTCACAAGTAGGCTTTAATTAAGTTACTGTGAAAAGACCCACGTCGCCACATTCTGGCGCCTGTTCGGGGAGGCCGGTACGGGAATTGAACCGCGCTGCTGGCCTTGTTCTGCATTACAAGCCAGCTGTTTAGCCCACTGTGCTAAACCAGCCCCCAAGGGCAATTTAGAATGGCCAATCCACATCTTTGGACTTGTGGGAGGAAACCCAGACACAGGGAGAATGTGGAGACTCTGACAGACCATGACCCAAGCCAGGAATCAAACCTGGCACCCTGGAGCTGTGAAGCAACTGTGCTGTGTAGGATTGTTCCACATGCCTCTGACTGACCGATTTCCATGGAAGTTCTTGCAATGCCCCATATTTTGTTTAAAACTCTCAAAATTCATTTTGATTTAGCCTTCAGAGCTTGAAGCTCATAAAGTAGCTTCTGCAAACTTTCCCACACACTGCCCGAGAAACATGCTAACCTAGACAAAATGGCACTACTTGTATACCATTGTAGAACAGATAAGACCGCAATTGCTGCAGATTTTCCATCTAAACAGTGCTATGTACATCTAACAAAATGTAGCATTGCTGGTGCATGTCATTATGCTCTCCCTACACAACCTGAATTTCTGCATTCCAAATTGTTTCATATCTAAAAGAATCCAGTCAACATTGATTGTTATTCTTCAGGTTCAAGTCCTTTGTCTGGAAAATGCAGCACCAAAAACGACCATGGCTCTTTGAGAGATGATCACCCCCTTGTGCGTGATGTGCAAAACTAGGGATTCATACACAATAGTCACTAATAATGAAATGAAAATCGCTTATTGTCACGAGTAGGCTTTAATGAAGTTACTGTGAAAAGCCCCCAGTCGCCACATTCCGGCGCCTGTCCGGGGAGGCTGGTACGGGAATCGAACCGTGCTGCTGGCCTGCTTGAAAAGCCAGCGATTTAGCTGAGTGAGCTAAACCAGCCCCTAATAAATGCCATGATGTGGAGATGCTGGCGTTGGACTGGGGTGAGCACAGTAAGAAGTCTTACAACACCAGGTTAAAGTCCAACAGGTTTGTTTCAAACACGAGCTTTCGGAGCGCTGCTCATTCACCTGAGGAAGGTTCAATTCCGGAATGTGGTGACTAGGGGCTTTTCAGTAACTTCATTGAAGCCTACTTGTGACAATAAGCGATTATTAATATTATAACAAGCATGTCTTTCGGGACTTGTGGGAGGAAACTGGAGCACCCGGGAGGAAACCTACGCAGACATGGAGAACATGCATACGCTTCAGAGACAGTGACCCAAGCCGGGAATCGAACCCGGGTCCTTGTTGCTGTGAATCATAGAATTTACAGTGCAGGTCATTCGGCCATCGAGTCTGCACCGACCCTTGTAAAGAGCACACACCTGAGCCCACACCTCCACCTTATCCCCGCAACCCTACCTGGCATTTTCTTTTCGACACCAAGGGCAATTTAGCATAGCCAACGCACCTAACCTGCACATCTTTGGACTGTGGGAGGAAGCCGGAGCACCCGGAGGAAACCCACGCAGATAGGGGGAGAATATGCAGACTCCACACAGACAGTGACCCGAGGCCGGGAATCGAACCTGGGACCCTGGAGCTGTGAAGCAACTGTGTTAACCACTGTGCTACCTAAAATGACTCGAGAAGGGATTAGTTAAGTGAAATGGGATTAGTTAAGTGAAATGGCATTTTTAACCCCCAGTTGGACCCAATGCAAAAACAGCATTAAGTTGCTCATCTGAGAAATCGGTTTTTACCTGTCCATTTTAAATTAGGAAAAGTAAATTATGTAACCAGGAAAAGAGACCAATGGAATGTGCAATGTCGCAAAGTGCATAACCTGGAAGCATAAATCATGGCTTGATTCATGAAATTTTCACACCAAACAAAATTGGTGCAGTGTAGCCAGTAAACCTGTGCTGGAACACCTCACTGAAGACTACTGAACTACACCCTTTAAACAGTGGCAGCACGCTAGTTACAAGTGTTTCTATTTAAGGCATTGGATTTCATTTAGATCAACTATTATTTCAGTGATTTGTACAGGCATCTTTACCCATTGAGATTCCTGCACAAGTGGCTGAGTGATGGCTTTGATATGTTTCAGAACTGGATCTTCTAAGTTCTGGATGGCAGCTCAATATTTTTATTTTACAAAATGTATGCAGGTCAACCACTTTTTTTACTTGGACAAATGAGCATCTCCTGGACAGTGAAAATGTTGAGCTCAGGATAGAGAATAAAAATGAAATGGGTGTTTGACAACATTAAAAACATGACAATTGGCACAAGTTCAGCATTTATGCTCAATTCATTTCTGAGGCTGCTTGGGTAAGCACATGGAATGGAAAAGCACTGCAAGGCAGATTGACAAGTTTCAAATCTGACCGCCAGGAAACAAGATTGAGCCTGACAGTATGATTTGGGCAACCATGTTTTAAGGCCACTCCAGTAAAGGCTGCAACAAAAATCACATTTCAGGGGCAGCACGATGGCGCAGTGGTTAGCACGGCTGCCTCACAGCACCGAGGACCCGGGTCCTATCTCGGGTCACTGTCAGTGCGGAGTCTGCACATTCTCCCCGTGACTGCGTGGGTCTCACCCCCACAACCCAATAAGATGTACAGGGTAGAATTGCCCCTTCATTGGAAAAAAATAATTGGGTATTCTAAATTTATTTAAAAAAACAATCACATTTCAGCAGGAATCACTATATTCCAGGAGAGAAAGGGAGCAAATAAACATTGACAACATACAAAACAATTACAAGCCATTGCATGAGAGAAAGAAATGGTAGAATTTCTGACACTGACAGCTTAAGGTTAGTATTAGTTTTATTAGGCCAATTTCTCGAGCTAGAAATCATACATTACATTCATAGCATGCAAAAACAAAGTACAGTGTACATGATATTGTGCAGTAGCAAGTAAGCCTTGCAAAAGAGTCAGAAGTCAACACCGGGGACAGCTTTTGGGGAGTGGTGTTTTGGTGTATTTTGTGCTGGTAAATTATTGTCTGGTGTGTGCTGTCTGTGCCACCTTCCATTGCCCTACTTTAGTTGGGTGCAGCATGCCCTCCCATGCAGTGCTGAAGCTATGTGCGGAGTGTTGCCTGTGCTCCATTGAACAGCTGAAAGCAGGCCAGGAATGGGAACTTGATATTACCAAATTTCTTCTGATTCAGTGTCTGGGGCTTTTGAAATTTCCAATTAATGGTGGAAAATCTTGCTTCTGCAAGTCTATGGAAACGTATCATAAAAGTAACTAGTCGAGACATACCTCATGTCAAACTGCTTTATTACATCTTAAATAACAGTACATTTTAATATAGTTATCTATCTTGCATCCAGCTTTCTTGTAGTACACCGACTTCAAAATTAAATACAAAAGGCAAAAGGAAAGGAGTGAGGAAAGACCTAGAGAATTAATGGGGAGAGTCGCCAGTCCAGGCCTACACACAATTACAGCACATCTGTACAGGTTTGCAGAAACAGAATGAGAAAGCCACTAATGCTAGTAAAGAGCACTTCTGTTTACAGTATGGTGCAGAAAACCCTGCTGTTCAACTCAGCAAAATCAGAAAGCCAGAAACCTGTTCTAGAAAATGATTCTAACATTAAGCTTTCTACATAAAGAATTTCAATTTTTAATGTATAAACAGGATGGTTCGTTTCCTTAAGAATCATTCAAGGTGAAGATAATTTGAACAGGCCAAGTCTGTTGTGAGCGCGCTACTCCAGAAAGTGCATAGCTTTTTAAAAATTCTTCATTGATTATGCACAGAGTAGCCATGATTACAGCTGCAATGGTTACAATTTAACAGGTGTGTCTTAAAAGAACATCTACTGACTTAATTCCATAAGCACTTTTTGCAATTCTACAGCATGCTTCTATAAGAGTAAACCCTCCCATGGCAAAAGGAAAAACAAAAAAAAAACCTCCCAAAAAAATTAACTTAGAAACCTCAAGATCATTATTTTCAACATTGACTTACATCATTTGATACACACAATGACCAAATCCAAGCACAGGACATCTGCGGCTGCTACAAGCAGGAATCTTCAGTTAGTATGGGCAGAGAGAGAACCCCGAACAACTTCACTGAGAAACCCACCAGTTTAAAATTCATTGGGGAGTTTTAATTTTTCTACATTACCCACAAAGGTGAAGGGGGAAAATATAACATTATTTAAAAAAAAAACAAGCATTCATTACCAGTACTGTGTGCTTGGCTACTTTAGTTCCAACACATTTTAAATGCAATATTTGTGCAACAGAAGGTCCGTGGCAGGACAAGACCAAAAAGAAGATAGCTTTGGGACTAATTTACAGTCATTGACAAACCAGAATGATGCTGCTCTAGGACTCCCTTGGTTAGCAGATAAATTTCATACCAGCAAATTCCTTAGCTAAAAACACAACTTAAAATCGAGATGTGTGTTAAAACTGAGCTTTCAACCCTTAACTGACAGCAAACCTTCATGGATCTAAGATTTTAAACTACTGAGAAATTAGCTGTTGATTCATGATTACCAAGTTTATTTTATAGTTACATTTTGTGGGATGATAGTGTTTTCTCAAGACAGAAACAAAATAATGGTCCCAAAAGGAATGCGCAATCTCATTTTTATACCACAGAATCTTCCATTTAAAGATGCCTAACATTGTGCTCTTCATTATAGCAAAGGTTAAAAGTACATTTTGCCCTTTGAAGTTGGGGGTGTCCAAGTCAGTATCAGTGGATCGGATATGCAATGTCATTGAATGTGGAATGGTCTTCCAGTCACCATGGAGTCCGTCTGCAATCTGGAAAGCAAAAGAAGTTTAATTTTGTGAGCACTGTACCATTGCTCCTTGTTTAGGCAGAAATCGGAAATGAGAACTTTGTGACTGAACATCAACACTATGTCCTGGCATTTGATGTAAATAAGGCAACGCTACAGCACATTGTTCAGAACGTTATGATTTGATTGCTTGCTTTACAAATTGGGTTGCTAATCCATGGTGTTACTCCTCAGGTTAAACACCTTAAGTTCACATCGATTTTTTATACTCAAAACACATGGAATATTCCAAAAAGATTCCAAATACAAAGAGGGCCATTTATTGGTTAGGTAATTTTTGCAATTATAAGCCATTTTATTTTTGTATTCTATAACCTTCAAGCAAAAGAAGCCCATCTTTTTTTCCTCCACCAAATGACAGGAACACCCTGTAGCTTGCAAGGTTCTGGAGAAATGTTTGTTTGTGGAACAAATAGATGAAAATGTCACCAGCTTGCCCAGGAGCTAAATAAACTGCAACTTGCTGTTCTGCAAATATCTGGAAATTATGCCCAATTTTCAATTGCTAGGCAGCAGGTAAAATTACAATTCTTTCACTCAAATTAAACTTAGGAGATACCTTCAGAGTTTGTGATCTGCCCTGCCGAAAGGCAGATTAAATACTGCTCACAGTGATGCGATAGCAGCTTGAAGTTAGTGCAATAACTCCGCAAATCACAGCACTGCCTTTAATTAGGAAAGCACTCATTCTTGAAGGCCAATTGCTAGGTGGAGTGACTTGAAGAGAAAAGTTATGACCAGGGCGAGAACCATTGTGGGTCTTAGAACATAGAACATAGAACAGTACAGCACAGAACAGGCCCTTCGGCCCTCAATGTTGTGCCGAGCAATGATCACCCTACTTAAACCCACGTAACCCGTATACCCGTAACCCAACAATCCCCCCATTAACCTTACACTACGGGCAATTTAGCATGGCCAATCCACCTAACCCGCACATCTTTGGACTGTGGGAGGAAACCGGAGCACCCGGAGGAAACCCACGCACACACGGGGAGGACGTGCAGACTCCACACAGACAGTGACCCAGCCGGGAATCGAACCTGGGACCCTGGAGCTGTGAAGCATTGATGCTAACCACCATGCTACCGTGAGGCTACCGTGAGGTCTTACTCGATGATTTTCTAGAAGCTTGGCTACCAAAAGGTGATTCTCCAATGACCAAAATAAGTTATGCTGCAGAATGAAGGATGAAGTGCCCGTGGTAGTCAAGAAAAAATTGGTAATGTGCCCTTTAACAAATTTGTCACTCTTCATGCACTTCACAGGTTTGCTTTATAAAATCAGATCCAGAATACATCCGGGAACACTATATCTGATTCAGCCCAACATGAGGAAATACAGCAGTGTAGAAAACTTTTTAGAAATAGCATGAACTTTCACTCCAGAAGCTGCAGCCAGATTTTGTGTCAAGATATTTTCTTCTCAATTGCTTATATGGAAACCTGGAAAATTACACAGCAAGAAACAGATTTCCTTTCTTTGATGTTTGCGCATTGAGATTTGGCAGCAAATGCTTCTCTTCACAAAGCATGAAAAAGAGCAAACTTTATTAATCAGAAAAGTGAGAGTGAACCAGTATACTTTCTGGGTTTTTATTAAAATCATACTCAAGGAGACCAATGAGAAGATATTCCAAGAACCTCCACAGTATCATTGACAAACTGCACCACTACTCACTTGCAGAATTCTCTTCATAAAGTAATAAGAGAAATTGTGCAGAATAAGCTCACAAAGACTGCAAAATCGATGCAGGGACAAAGGGCAATAGCGATTAGAAACTGTCAATGACTCTTTTGCAGCTTACTGTGATCTGTAAATATACGGATTGCATTTTCTTCCACTAAGATCACAACTTGATTTTACAATCAAACTGATCTCTCACACCAATTGAGCCTACTGCAAAGAAAGAGCTTACTGTGTTGGGCCATACTTAGCTGCAGACCAAAACTGCTCAACCAACCTAAGATTTAGTTCCAGATCTTCAGAAAACTATCCCATGATCCTGTTGCAACTGCCATGCCATCATCAGTAACACCCAGGCAGCTCACACGATTATCATGGCCAGCCAGAACACCTGAAATAGCAATAGAGAAAAATCATTCAGCAGGTATGTGGAAAATACTACAAACCTAATGATTCTTCTCATTTATTAATTCTAATTTAGGGCTAATTTGATTAAACACTACGCAGTCCAGCTTTCGATCTCTGCTCATGTATCCTCGGTGCTTTATTTGAAAAAAAATTATGTGATATGTTTGCTGCCATTACAAAAATAATGAATACATTTCAGCTAAAATGGGTTGGAACGGTAGCAGAGTAGTTAGCACAGTTGCTTCACAGCACCAGAGTTCGATTCCCGGCTGGGTCACTGTCTGTGCGGAGTCTGCACTGTCTCCCCGTGTCTGCGTGGGTTTCCTCCGGGTGCTCCGGTTTCCTCCCACAGTCCAAAGACATGCCGTTAGGTGGATTGGCCATGCTAAATTACCCTTAGTGTCCAAAAAGGTTAGATGGGGTTACTGGGATAGGCGTGGGCTTAAATAGAGTGCACTTTCCAAGGGCCAGTGCAGACTCGATGTGCCAAATGTCCTCCTTCTGCACTTTAAATTCTATGATAATTCTATGATTCTAACATTTTATTACGGTTTGTGGAAATGATGCTAGCAGTTTCTTACATTTCATAGCAACACAAAAAGTTATCAGCAGCAAGACTGATTTACATTTGAAATCTACTTTGCACAGGAAATATGTTTATAATCATCAAAAAAGGCATAATTTAGGTAGAAATGTATGCAGTACCAGCACGATCAGCTTTCAGAGTATCCCAGACATTGCAGTTGAAGTCATCATAGCCAGCTAGCAGGAGCCGACCACTCTTGGAGAATGCTACAGATGTAATACCACAAATGATGTTATCATGGGAATACACCATCAACTCCTGATCAGCACGCACATCAAACAGCCTGCAGGTGGCATCATCTGAACCAGTTGCAAATGCATTTCCATTGGGGAAGAACTGAAAGACAATAGAGCACATTAAACATGTACGTACATACACACACAGGCATTTAAAACATGTACATACACACACACACACAGGCATTTAAAACATGTGAAATTAAAAAATGAAATGAAAATTGCTGATTGTCACAAGTAGGATTCAAATGAAGTTACCGTGAAAAGCTACTAGTCGCCACATTCCAGCGCCTGTTCGGCGCTGTGTACGTACACAGAGGCATTTAAAAGGTGTACACACAGGCATTTAAAAGGTGTACACACAGGCATTTAAAACGTGTACACACAGGCATTTAAAACGTGTACACACAGGCATTTAAAATGTGTACACACAGGCATTTAAAATGTGTACACATAGGCATTTAAAACATGCACGTATACACGCAGGCATTTAAAACATACCTACACTCATGGCCTTTTTTAAACAAGGTGATTTCTGGCTTTGTGTAGGCGGGTAAAACCATGCGAGGGAAGAAAGTGTTGCAGGAGCGTAGTCGAGGGGAGGGTGGGTTGGCACTGCCCAACTTTAGTAACTATTACTGGGCGGCAAATATAGCCATGATTTGGAAGCACCAAGGACACAAGTTTGGGGGCATTGATAACGGCACCTTTGCCGTTCTCGCCGGCCCAGTAGTCCACAAGCCCGGTGGTAGCGACAGCCCCGAGAGTCTGGGGGCAGTGGAGGAAACATAGGAGAGTGGAGGGAGCATCAGTCTAAGCCCCGATTTGCAACAACCATCGGTTTGTACCGGGAAGGTTGGATGGAGAGTTCATAGACAGCAGAGAGCAGGGACTGAGAGGATGTGGGATCTATTTATAGATGGGAGCTTCCCTTGTTTGAAGGATTTAGAGGAGAAGTTTGAACTGCCAGCAGGAAATGGATTCAGGTACCTGCAGGTACGGGATTTTTTGCGAAGGCAGGTTTCGACCTTTCCACTCCTACGGCCCCAGGGAACACAGGACAGGGTAGTTTCCAGAACGGGGGTGGGAGAGAGTAAGGTATTCGACATCTACAATGAGCTTATGGAGTTGGAGGAAACTCAGATAGAGGAGCTAAAGGGCAAGTGGGAAGATAAGCTAGGGGAGAGAGATAGTGGTGAGGCGGTGGGCGGATGCTTTGAGCAGGGTTAATACCTCCTCATCATGGGCCAGACTTAGCCTGATACAATGTAAGGTAGTTCACTGGGCACACATGATGGTGGCCCGTACGAGCAGGTTTTTTGGGGCTAGAGTACAGGTGTGCAAGGGAGCGCAGCAAATCATGTCCATATGTTTTGGACATGCCCGAAGCTTAGGGGATTCTGGCAGGGTTTTGCAGATGTCATGTCCACGGTACTAAAAACACAGGTGGTGCCGAGTCCAGAGGTGCCGATTTTTGGAGTGTCAGCAGATCCGGGAGTGCAGGGGGGGCGAGAGAGGCTGACATCTTGACCGTTGCCTTCCTGGTAGCCCGGAGACGGATATTGCTAGCGTGGAGAGACTCAGCCCCCAAAATCAGAGACCTGGGTTAGCGACATGGCTGGGTTTCTCAGTCTTGAGAAAATCAAATTCGCCCTAAGAGGGTCAATGCTAGGGTTCGTCCGGAGGTGGCAGGGCAGGGGGGGGGGGGAAAGAGAGGATGTTAGGTTATTTTCTGTTAAGGGTAGGAGGGAGTCGTTAGGGATGGAAATGATGTATCTACTATGTTTATATTTGGATTCACTTTCTTTTCAGTTGTTATTGTTATTACTATAAAATTACAAATACCTCAATAAAATGTTTTTTTTTAAAAACATGTACACATACACACGCAGGCACTTAAAACATGTACACACATCCACACACACAGAAAACATTTTTTAATTATCTAGCACCTTTGTGCTTCAGAGGCATAAAGATGGAGATATAGCCATGGAGAGATTTGTAAACAGGTGAGAATTTTAAAGTAGAAACATTGTTTAACTGGAAAGTGTAGTTCAGTGGTCTCGTTGGTGATGGGTGAATATGTGATGGGAGTTAGAGGACAGTCAGTAGAGTTTTCGATGACCGTAATTCATGGAGAGAAGAATGTGGTAGGTCGGCCATGAGTCTGTTAGAATAGTATTGTATTTCTTGGCTCTTGCCTTCCTGAAATTAATGGCGGCTTCGGGTAACAAATAAAATGGATGAGCATTGTGGGCTTTAAGTGGCAGCTGACCTCAAACTGCGGAATGATGAAAACGCTCAAGCAGCTGAATATGCACAAAACTCATCAGCAGAGCTTTCCCCTAGAGCCAGGGGACTGCAGATGGCCTATTATTTAGTATGCCAAGGCTAAATCGGTGCGAAACAATATTAGTCTCTCCTCTATCATAGTATTGAAGAATCTGGGCTTATATTCTCTAGAGTTAAGAATGAGGGGCGATCTCATTAAAGCATACATAATTCTTACAGGCCTTAACGGGGTAGGTGCAAAAGGTATGTTTCCCCTACCTGGGAGTTTGAGATACACGGGGAAGTCTCAGAAGTGATAGGCTATTCAGGACTGAAATAAGGAAACATTTCTTCACTCACAGGGCAGTGAACCTTTGGAATTCTCTACCCCAGCAGGCTGTCGAGGCTCAGACAGCGAGTATATTCAAGACAGAGATTAGTAAGAAGTCTTACAACACCAGGTTAAAGTCCAACATGTTTGTTTCCTCACCTGAGGAAGGAGCAGTGCTCCGAAAGCTCGTGTTTGAAACAAACCTGTTGGACTTTAACCTGGTGTTGTAAGACTTCATACTGTGCTCACCCCAGTCCAACGCCGGCATCTCCACATCAAGACAGAGATTAATAGATTTCAAGGGATATAGGGATAGTGCGGGGGAAATGGCATTGTGGTAGATCGGCTGTGATCTAGTAGAATGGTGGAGGAGACTTGAAGGGCCAAATGGCGTATGTTTGTTCCTATATTTCTGCCTTTCAGAGCTTTGCACAAAGAAAATCACCAAACTGTCTTCAAGTGATTTAAAGGAGCATGGAAATTAGCATTTCGGGGTAACGATTCAATTTTAAACTTTGAATGCAAAATAGAAGTAGAAGCATGTTTGAACAAATATCTGCTCTAGCTTTGTCTGAATCAGAAAAAGTTGTTTGATGCAGTACATTTTCGCTTACAGTAATTTTAAACATTCAAATAGGCACAAGTCAGCAGGGTAATGGAATGCTCCCTATTTGGTGGACGAGTGTAGCTTCTTTTTTAAAAAAAAATCTAGAGTACCCAATTCTTTTTTACTCCAATTAAAGGGCAATTTAGAGTGGCCAATCCACCTACCCTGCACACATTTGGGTTGTGGGGTGAAGCCCACGCAGACACGGGGAGAATGTGCAAACTCCACACGGACAGCGACCCGGAGCCAGGATCGAACCCGGGCCCCTGGCATAGTGAGGCAGCAGTGCTAACCATTGCGCCACCATGCTGCCCTTGATGAGTGCAGCATCAACAGCACTCAAGGTTCACATCATCCAGCATAAAATAGTTTGATGGCACCTTACCCTCATCTCGTAAAACATTTCACTCCTTCCCACTACCGATGCACAGTGTCAAATGTGTAACATCTACAAGATGCACTACAGTAACTCATCAAGACTCCTTTGACAGGACCTTCCAAACCCGTGATCTCTTCCACCCAGAAGGACAAGGGAAGCTGATGTGTGAGTACACCATCAGCTGCAAGTTTCCCTCCAAGCCACACACCGTCCTATGGCTCCTTCAATTTCGTTGGGGCAAAATCCTGGCCCTTCCTCCCCATCAGCACAGTGGGTGTACCTACACCACATGGACTGTAGCGGTTCAAGAAGGCAGCACACCACCACCTTCCGAAGGGCAATCAGGGGTGGAAAATAAATGCTGGTCTCGTCAGCGATGCCCACATCCCATGAACAATAAAATGTTAGTGACCTTTTCTGTGCCTAGGAACCTTTTTTAAAAATCCTATAAATATAGATAATATATATTATGTATAATTCATATATAATTATACACAATTTGACATGAGATTCTGAATAGCATTGATATTTTAAGCTCAAAGAATTCTCAAATCTTTTTTAGTAGCATTTATTTACTTTGGTAATGGAGACAGGAACTAAATAGAATGTAAATAATGGTCACACAATTATCTTAATAAGCTGCGGGCAGCATGGTGGCGCAGTGGTTAGCACTGCAGTCTCATGGCGCCGAAGTCCCAGGTTCAATCCCAGCTCTGGGTCACTGTCCGTGTGGAGTTTGCACATTCTCCCCGTGTTTGCGTGGGTTTCGCCCCCACAACCCAAAGATGTGCCGGTAGGTTGATTGAACACACTAAATTGCCCCTTAATTGGAAAAAATGAATTGGGTACACTAAATTTAAAACAAAATCTTAATAAGCTGCGGAAGGTTCAAACAATATTGTTTGGTTTTGACTGACTAATGATTAAAACGGCATCACTCCTGTCACACACAAACCCACAAAAGATAAAACTGAACTTACACAAATGGCATTAATGTCAGACTCATGTCCAGTGAAAGTCTGTCGGCACATGCCATCTCGTATGTCCCAAAGTTTGCCTGAGGCATCACAAGCACCAGAGACAAAAAGCCTTGTGTCAGTGCCAAGAGAAAGGCTCATGACATCCCCAGTATGACCAGTGAATGTAGTTGTTTGCTGCCCAGTTTCAATGTCCCAAAGAGCACTGGTGAGAGAAAAAAAAAATGTACAAAGTAGCTTAGATGCAAAAAGAATGCTTCGAATGAGCATTTCAACAATTTCATCTGAGTAATTCTAACATTTCAAGTTGTGTTTAAATCTGCTTACAACTTTAACCCAAGCACTGCACTGCAGGCAATTAAATTTAAACGGCCATCAATTTAAACAAAATCACAAGTTCTGCTTAAATTAAACACAGAAATATAAAGGGTCAAATATATCCTCCCAATCCCCCCCCCCCCCCCCCCCCCACACAACTTGCTTGAATCAAATAATCAGACTTTTATATAAAACTGCACATGGCCAACTTACTATATCTGATCATTTTGTTCCATGCTCATGGCAGACTAAACATTTCAATCTCCCCCACCAACTTGATGAGTCAAGCAAGTAAGATGCAACTAATTTCTACTGCAATCACGAAGCAACATTTAATATTTGAAAAGACAACATTTTGCCCAACGTGCACTCAGCACCCTGAACACTAAACTGCTCACTTGACAGCACACTTCAAACCATATTTGTAAAATAGTCTGATGATATTGGCAGATGACCTCAACACTCACCAAGTGGTGTCTCCTGAACTGGTTATAATTTGATTATCATCCAGGAAGCGACAACAGGACAGATAACCTGTAATCAAGAATAAAGCAGAAATCATTAAAATTGCAGGTATACAATAACAGGGCCAAAATCTGTACACATTTAAATAGCCCTCCTCCTTTAGCTTAGTCAAGTTAAAGGTAGCTTTCACGGGACATGCAGTTGCATTGCCTTGGCATCACTGGCACCACAGTAAATGTGTCCACTGAAGAATTGGACCTTTTATATTACTGACCAACGTAAAGGTATCAAAACAAGTGCAGCATCAATTAAAGGTTATTTTCACCATGGTTAAGGGCTTGTATTTTCACAGAAAATTAAACCCCAAAACACCAGTTAAAAATCTTGGGATTGGAACTGCAATTTGTTCACGGCTTTGCTCACCCCACTCTCAATCCCTCACTGCCTTCCTCCTGTTTGCTGCCTGCTGGTAGACAGTAATGGGGGTGGCAAGCAAAGCAACCATGGGATGGGAGCGGGACACTGAGCAAACGTGCCAAGCAGCAAGTGGGGCAGGGTGCAAAGTGACAAGTGGGGTGAGCACGCAGGCACTCAGCATTCAATGGGCACACATCAGCAGCAGCGTGCATGCGCCTACGGGCAAAGTGGGTGCCAAATTCATACTCCAGACACACAACGGTGATGTCAGTGGTAGGTGATAGTGATTATGGGACAGAGTAGATAACTGGCAAGATACCCTGTCCCAGCCAAGTTAATTCCTGCTTTCATCCATGTCCACAAATTTTCTGCAGCATCACGGCTGAATGGCCCCCCTTAATTCAAGGAACTGAGGAAAATTATAATATCCACATGAACATTGGGCTGAGGTCAGCTAATTGTAGAAATCAAGGGTTGAAACCTTGGACTTTCCCATAAGGCACAGGTACTTATTGCAGCAAAGGAGAAAAATGCTCCTCACCATAACTCTACAAAGGGGAAGCAGAAGTTGGGCGTAAAGATTTGCCACATTAATTTACCATCGATTAGCCATTTCTGTACCAGCATGTTCATCAAACATGTTCATTTGAAGATCCTGGAAGACTCAACCCTCAGTGAAGCAATTGTTCCTCATTCACATCCAAAATAGCTAACCCCTTATCCTGATACAATGCTTTTGTGATTGACTTTCCAGGGAGATGGCAACCATCAGGGTAGTGCCTAGAACTACCATGCACTCAGTCTCTGCTATTTTAAAGCAGCTGTAACTTAATTAATGTTCTCATTGAGACAGTAAGTATTCCTTTAATTCCTCTAAGCAATGTTTATTTACAACATTTCTTACACAGGCTTGGTAAAATCGTTATGGCCATCAATCCAAGGATTTAGTTTGAATTCTGTCCTCCATGCCAAGGCACAGGAACATCCAGGCCATGTCTCTCAAGGTGACTAGTGACAGTGAAATTGAGAGAGATTTGGCTGAAATCAGGATCAGAAAATAATACTCACTACAGCGTAGAATCTTTTTTTTTAATCCATTACTTTATCAGAGATACAAAGCCGGAGCTAAGTGTGGACAGAGGTGAACCCCTAATGCAGCTCCTTGCCTGCTCCAAAAAACAATTCAAATCAAATTGAATCCAATTGGTCTCCACAAGACAGACATACCAGATTCAGGTATTACATCTGATCTCACACTCATCTTAGCCAAAAGGCCAAGTAACGAATGGGCGAAGTCCATTATGCCCAAATAACTATGGTTTAATGTAGAGCCGCCCACCAGTCAGAGAGGATTGCCACCAATATCCAGAATATCATTTTTTAAAAAATCACACAAGTCACCTTGCACGATTATTTACATTCTGGTCTCATTAACTTAAACTGGATCTTTTAGCTTTAGCAATGAAACCTCCAACAGTATTTAAAGCAATTCCCTCTCTGGAGAAAGTTGGAACAATGTGTTTTAGGTACCTCCCCCAAATATTCTGTTACTTCCAGATTCTAATTTGTTTTGGAAAACAAAGAATTAAGATTTGTTTTGGTAAACATTAGAAATAAGGTATTGTTTTAAATGTATTTAATTTAATGTTTGTGTGTCAGGAAGGGTAAAACCTATTGCTAGGCACGTGCTAGACAAAGGTGTTTGTATGTGTTGGGATTGGTTAAATTCCAACTTTGTTTCAATTGTGCTTAGAGAGAGCTATGGCGTGAAGAATAAATAAACCAGCAGTGGTTGCTCAGCAACTGAGGCCTCAGAGAAGCTTTTAAGTTTGTTTATCTGAATTTGATTGCAGTTGGATATAGGACTTTCGGGATTGAACCTTTCTTAATCCTACCAGAAGACAGACTGGACAGCAGCTGCAAAGAGGCAGACTTCCTATGGAACAAGTTACAGTCCAGATAACCAGGGAATCGGAACAGAAAGAATTTCTTAAGATGACTGAAGTTAAGAGAAACCAAGGTATTGTTCAGAAGAATTCAAGGAAGAGTAAACTAAGTGTTCTGCGTTAAAGAGACAATTGCAGTAACTAGATTCAAAGTGGGACAGCAGACTCCAGAGGGAGATTAAACATTTTATGTTATTTCAATACAGTCTGGGAATCAAGTGTTAAAGCAATTGTGAGCAGTTTACATAGCAGTCAAGACAAAGAAATCCTAAAGGGGTTGGGGTAAAATCAGGGACTGGATTTGCTGTTATAAGTGGAACAGAGGCTTTGTTTAAAAGTGTAATCTGGAAAACCTGGCCCGGATTACAGAATGCAAACCACTAAGGGAAAGCAATATTATGAGAGAAGGTTTTAAATCATGGTTTATTTGTTTTTGGGAGAGAAGTTTGGAAACTCATGTGATAATCATCTGGGAAGATTCGGACGAGAAACCCAGAGACACTAAATTGGGTTCAGAGTGAGAGTGTATTTGCCCACAGTCATCTTGTATGCTTAAAATGGGCGTTGTATTAATGGGACCATTGTAGATTGAGATATACTTTCTAATCTGTTAATCCTAAAACCTGTGTGTAAATATTAAGATAAGGGGGAAGTAAAGGCGTATTGTTTCAATCCAATTTTTTCATGCTATTAAATGTTGTTAACAAATAATTAGCGGTCCTGTGACTCTATTCCCCCACGTTTTATAAAACAAAGTTCACGGTCTTTTGAGTCAGGGTTCCATTCTGGGATCTTCCCACCCGGTTATATCAACTGGGATTGTAACAGTTCAGAAACCCATCAGTCTGCACTGTTGTGCAATAAAGGTCAAGGTCTAAGTCAGCCCAATATTCACCCAATTCCCATATCCCTGGTGACCCATCCTTCTTTATTGCGCAAAGTAAAGTCATACATCAGGTCAAAATGTCCATTAAGATTAATACAAATACATATGTCTTTCTATGAATACGGCCTTAACTTCCAATAAGAGAAACGGGCATGTTGGAATTCCTTACCTGTATGTCCAGCCAACTCACGACTCACACGGACATTTCCTTCACGTGTTTTCAGGTTATAAATGGAGCAGATGTTATCCAAACCACCACAAGCAACATAGTTACCAGAAGGAGCATATGAACAAGTCATGACCCAGGAAGACCTCAGAGGAATGGCATGAACCTATTGTTCAGACACAAAGAATATATAGTACATCTTGATGTGGTTATTTATAATGCACATTAGTGAAAATATTGGCACACCAAAACCAATTTAAAAAAACTCACCTTACTACTAAGTGAACAGAGCATAAGATTGTGAATTACTTTTGTTTCTTCAAAGCCAATTTTGCTAATTTACATAGTTTTTATGGCCTTAGGTTATAATACTTTTGCAAACAGCAACCACAAACAAAGAACGTAACTCAAGAAACAAATCCATCTGCACTGATACTTGGCTGAGCATCAGAATTTGTGCAACTCTATGACAGGTGTGGTAGCAGTATCAAGTGAAATACTTCCAATATCAGGAAATATACTGCCTCGCCATGACTCAAAAGATCTTGATTATTTTTTTATAAATCTAATAATCAAATGTGAATGCACTCCAATCACCAGCTAAATTTTTCTACCATTAACCTTTAATGTCAATCTACATAATTACAATTGTAATATTCCTTCTGGCAATATATTCATTTCTCCATTTGAATAAACATTTAGAAACCTCACATATCAACACCATAGTATCATGCTTGTATCATCATATTTACACTCACACCTAACATGGTGGATGAAGACAATAATTAAGCATTCCTCTGAAGCTAGTGTAAAAGATGTCAAAAACAGTTTTCAGGAGGCATCAACTGGTCAGTTACAAACTAATTCTTAGTAAACAGCAGCACTGCATAAGAGTAACTCAGAATTCAATGAACCTATAGGAAAACAAAACAATGGAACAAACTAGCATGCACAAATTTGAGTTGATTAATGTTGTTGGGACATCAATTTGCATAATTAATACAATACACCACCTGCTAATGTTCCAATAATTCACTATCGATGAACAGTGGGAACTCATTTTTAAAGAGGTGGATTTAACTGAACCTATTGAAAAAAGTGCATTTCTTTATGGTGTTGATCCAAAGTTTCCATTCCTTTGCATCCATACTGTTCACTAAAACAGGCATAATAGAAATAGAATTCAATAAAAAGTGAACACATCTATGGAGCAAAGGAAAATGTGGAGATCAAAAACTCTTAACAAATACATTTCCATGAGCTAATCAGAAAACACTACTATCCACTTGCCTGTCACACATTCACCGTACCCAACACATCAAAAACAAAACCACAACAGACTCACAAATGGTTGCAATTTATAGTGGCAAACACGCTCTGAACCAAAATAACAGGACTTCTTTTTAGAAACTGGTAGCTTAAGAAAAACCAGGACAAAAATATTTTAGGAGTCAAAGCCAATTTGTTTCTGCTAAGATCACATGCAATAAAATGTCTGAAGGACAGTTGAGGGGTGGGGTGGGGCAGCTTTCCCCCTTCCTCAACACGACAGGTAAATGTTCAGTGCTAGTTTCATTGCACTAGAAAAATTAAGGCACACAATCGACCAGAAAGATGCATTTTCGCTTGTGCTCTGATCAGGTGGCTATTTAGATGCAATATAACGAATCAAACATGTAATCATTTTTGCATGAAATTTTAATCTTTTAGCAGTTTGTCACTTTATATGATGAAGGTGCCACCCCTTTTATAGGTTAAAAAATGCCCTAAAAGGAAGACCCCCGAGTCATGCACCAGGGTCTAATTATGGAAGCACAGATGAAGTCATCATGGAATGTTAAATGTCTGAATGGCCTTATTAAAATGGTATAAAATAGAATCCCTTCATCTAAATTATTCTGCAAAACTAAAGAAACAGATTTCATGTGGGCCATCCTTTTTAATTGATTTAACCTTTACCGTTTCCCACTTGGGCCAAAAATATAATTTAACTTTTAAGACAAGTAGAGCAATCAACAACCATCTGTATGTACAAAGCAGTTTCGGGAAAAACATCTCAAAAGTGTTTCAGAGAGGCATCAGACATATTCCTCCCAATAACTCCTTTGGCACAGCAACCAAAAAGCTCTGTCATGAAAGTGTGTTTTGAGTACCCAATTCATATTTTCCAATTAAGGGGCAATTTAGCATGTCCAATCCACCTAACCTGCACCATTGTGAGTTGTGGGGGCAAAACCCATGCAAACACGGGGAGAATGTGCAAACTCCACACGGTCAGTGACCCAGAGCCAGGATCGAAATGTGTTTTAAGGAGCAGATTCCACGGTGTGGGGCCAAGATGCATGGAGGTGTAGGCACCAGTGGTTAGGAAAAGGAGGTCAGCTGGGTTATCACAAAGCCATGGCAAAATTGAAGTCAGTGGCAATTTTGGGGGGGGGGGGAGAGAGAAAGAGGGAGAAATAGAGAGACACACTCCCCACTGGTTGGAGTAATAACTAGCACAAAAATAAATGGCGATTATTGGAGGCTAATCATTAATGCAGGAGTTCCAATCACCTTCAGCTGCTTTACCAATTGTCTCCTTATTTAAGGAAAGATGTAAATGTATTAGCAGCTCAGAGGAGGTTTATCAAACCAGGAATACATGGATTGATTTGAGGAAAGGTTGGGTTTACATCCACAAGATAGAAAAGTAAGAAGCGGCTTATCAAAACCATAAGATCCGGAGTGGTAGTTACAGGGTGGATGTGGAGAGAATGTTTTATTCTGTCAGAGCAGCTAGAACTAGGGATCACTGTTTCAGAATAAGGAGTTACTCAGATGGAGAAATCTTGTCTCTGAGGATCTCAAGTCTCTGGAACTCTTTCCAAAAGGCAGTGGAAGCAGAACCTTTGAATATTTTTAAAGCAGAGCTGGATAGATTCTTGATTAACAAGGGTTTGAAAGGTTATCAGGGGTAGGCAAGAATTGTGAAGTCGAGGTTAAAATCAGATCAACCCTCCAAAAAGGTTAGAAGTGGGGGCGTTTGCTGATGACTGCAGTGTTTTGTACAATTTACAACTCCTCAGATACTGAAGCAGTCTATGCACACATGCCTTGATGTTCAATGGCATTATCATTGTTGAACTTCCCCATCAATATCCCGAGGGTTACCATTGACCAAAAAGGTAACTGGACCAGCCATATAAACATTGTGACTACAGGACAGGCGAGGTTGGGAATTGTGTGGAAAGTAGAACCTCCTGACTCCCCAAAGCCTGTCCATTACAATAATGGAATACTTGCCTGGATGACTGCAACTCCATCAATACCCAAGAAATTCAACATCATCCAAGACAAAGCAACCTCTTTGATCGTCACCCCATCCATCAACATAAACATCAAGACCCCCACCATTAGCGTACAGTAGGTGCGTGTACCATACCCAAGATGTGCTGTAGTAACTCGCCAAGCCTCCTTTAGTGGCAGCAGTGAAAGGGACCACATTATATATGTGGCCAGTCTTTGTGATAGAGGGGATATGGGATCACCAACTCAGCTTGGTGTTGGAATCGGGTGCCAAAGTTTCAAACAATCACACAGGCATGATCATTGACATGGGTGGGGAGTTTGAAGCAGGGCACAAAGGGCTCCTAATGTTGAACTGGAGAGAAGGGCACATACTTTGGGCACTCCAGAGGTAACAGCATCATGAAGGGAAGAAACAGTACTGAAGGCAATTTTGTGGTTAGAACTGGATTAGTAGTGGAATCAAGTGAGGGCAGACCCTTTGAGTCGGACAACAAGCAGCATTGGAAAACAATGCAGGAACCCGGTCAACACCCGGGTAGGGAACGAGGAGGAAACATACACTATAGAAACAATCACAAAAATATCATGTGATCTTGATTAAGGATGATTCAGTCTGTGACAGGGTTGGAGAGGTTCAGGAGAGCTGCGAAAAAAAATGGGGGTACCAATTTGGGAAGCAGCAGTAACTAATAAAAGCAAAACATTGCGCATGCTGGAAATCTGAAATAAAAACAGAAAATGCTGGATAAATTTAGGTCTGGAGAGGAAAGGGAGGTTCGAGATGGGGCAACAGTTTACAAGGATGGATAGAATAATTTGTTTTGAAAGAGTGCTGGTGGTGATAGCAGCTTTGAAAGGAAGGGAGACGTAACCTGGGAAGTGTTTACATCAGTTAGCATAGAGGCATGGAAGGGAAGTTGGATGTTCAGCAGTGGAACTGGAGATAAACGTGGAGATCATGTGAGGGGTGATAGAGAAACATGGGCTTAAGGTTAGGCGGGGCAAGTTTGGCATCCTAAGCAAATTAAACCGAGGAAACAGCAGAAGCTTGACGTGAGGGTGCAGATAACACCGCACCACTTGCAAAAATATGTACTAGAGGGAAACATGACGACTTTCATATGCCCCAATCTGAAAGTCTTTAGCTCTTGCTGTTCTTCAATAACACTTAGCAGTCATATTTGTGCTGCACTTTATCAATAAACTATTTTTAAATGTGAAGCCCAGCATTTTAAGATAAAATGATAATAGACTTGTTACAAATAAAACCAAAGAAAAGTTATGACACAGAAAAAGGCCATTCAGCCCATCCTATCTGCTCCGGTTAAAGAATAAAAGCTATGAACTCATTTTGATCCCATTTTCCAGCACCCGGTTCTTAGTCTTACAGTTTACAGCACTTCAGCTGCAGATCTAGGTAATGTTTAAATGAGCTGAGCGTTTCTGCATCAGCCACTAATTCAGGCAGTGAATTCCAGATGACTACCATCCTCCAGGTGAAAACACTTTCCCCCCATGCCCTTCTAATCCTCTGTAAATCACCATAAATCTCTGCTCTCTGGTACTTGGCCTTTCAGCTAGCGGAATCAGGTCTTTCCACTCTATCCTATTTAAGCTGCCCAATTTTGTACACCCAGATAAGGTTACCCCTCACCCTTCTCTGCTCTGAGAAAAACCCTCGCCTATCCTTTTTCCTCATAGCTGCAATTTTCACTCTGTGGCAACATTCTTGTAAATCTGCTCCATTCTCTCTCCAAAGCAATTATGTTCTTCCAGTAACGTGGTGACCAGAACTGTACATAAAGTTCCAGCTCTGGCCCAAATAGTGTTTAATACAGTTCCGGCATCACAACCCGGTTTGTATTCAATACCTCGTCCAATAAAGGAAAGCATTTAATATACTTTCTTTACCACTTCATCCATCTGCCCTGCCACCTTCCGAGATATGTGGCCATGCACGTCAAGGTCTCGCACTTTCTCTACCCCTTTTCAATATCTCCCCGTTCACTGCGCATTCCCTAGCTTTGTTTTTCCTCCCCAAATGCATCACCACACATTTCTCCGGGCTGAATTCCATTTGCCACCTTTCCACCCGCTCAACCAAACCATTCATATAATTCTGGTGACAGCAGTTATCTTCTTCACTATCATCTCGACATGGTTAATTTTTGTATCATCTGCAAATGTCCTAATTTGCTCCTCCTTTAAACTAGGCCCACAAGTCAATTTAGCGTTTCCAGTTTGGGTTAAATTACAATTCGCCATACATGGCTTATTGTACAGCAGGTGATGGCATTATCGGCTGAGCTGCTGGAGGTAATTTTACAAATGTTAAAGTTGTATAATTGTGATCCAAAAGATCAAGCAGTGCAGTTAAACACAATTAGGTGCTGTGCGCACATTTTGAGTGCTCGACTGGGTTAAGCGTAGCCATGGAAACTTTGAGCAAATTCAATTCCAAAATTCAGACTGTACTCACCTTGTTTGTGGTGTAGCTATCCCAGATGATCAATTTCCCATCCTGGGAGGCACTGACTAGCAGTCTATAGGGAGAAAAACAATACAGCTGATACCACTTTCAGAATTATATCTGGAGTAGGTCCAACTATACCAGTTCAAAAGTGATCTGTAAATTCTAAAATAAATTCAAGTATTTTTACATTTAATGTATACCCTATAAATAAGTTTTTAAGTTTACAAGAGTTTATAGAAAGGAATACCCATGGGTATATGCTTCGCATGTCAAATACAAGCAACGTGTATTCCCCAAAACATTCTACTAACATGTGATTAAACATGAGCAAATCACAGTTCGCATCTGTTTTTTCCTCAATCAGATTAAAGCATTATGTAGCTCTCAAAATGACTGTATTCTACTTGATTTTTTTTGATCATATGCAAAAAACAGGTTCTGCGCAGTATGAGAAAGATTTAAAAGCAAGTTTCTAAAATAAACAATTTCAGATTTAATGTTGAAACTGTAGTGGGTTTCAGCTTTGCTCTATTACAAAATATTTCAACACCAAACCTTTCTAAATAATAATTCATTAATAAAGGCTCTTCAAAAAAAACTTCATTGTAATTAAATATACTTGATGTTTTGGGAGGTAAACAATATTACTCTGAAGTTTTAGTACATTTTTGTACTCTGTTTATTTAACATGTCTAATGGGATTGGTTAGCTTTAACTTTTGACACTTGGGTACTTTTACATAGCCAATTTTATCAAAGTACAGATAAAATTACTAATGTTTTTGTTTATAATTTAGAGTACCAATTCTTTTTTTCCCAATTAAGGGAAATCTACCTACCCTGCACATCTTTGGGTTGTGGGGATGAGACCCACACAGACACGGGGAGAATGTGCAAACTCCACACAGGCAGTGACCCGGGACCGGGATTGAACCCGGGTCCTCAGCCGCGTGAAGCAGCAGTGCGCCACTGTGCCGCCCCCAGATAACATTACTAAAAATTTTAAATTTTTGCCCACATTTCCAGCACTCCTAATGACAGGTGCAGCTATATACACCTCAGACTTTCCTTAGTTTGTCATTAATTATCACAAGGGTTTAATAACTTGGACCAATAACAATGAAGGCCTGCAACACACTAATCTAAATAATTAAACTAATTCAGTTCTTTGTATGCTTTAGAATTTCAGTTACAACATATTAATAAATCTCATGTTAACCTAATCACCAATGCAATTTAGCTTTCTGTATATTGTTGTTATGGACAAATATTTTAACGACTGTAATCTTTAAATATAATGTATCAAATTAGAGTGATATTTTCAACGGTATACCGCTTATATGCATTCGGAGTTTGGATCTTTTATAAACAGGTATACCACTATACAAGATTTAAAGTACAAGGGCCTGCAATTATCAAATTTAATATTCCACTCCACAAACATAAAGCACTTTGCGTGTCATGTGTTATTTTCATGAAACGTATTCATAAACAACAGCTGGAAGAAGTGGTAAACAGCAAGCCACCTGACCGCCAGTACAGGAAAGCTCTATTGATTAACTGTTTTGTTCACATATATATTAAGCAATGGAATGTTTACTAAAATGCATATTCCAAAAAACAAGCCCGATTTAATAATGACATTTTGGAAGCAATAAATACATCTTTTAAGAAGTTACATTTAATTTCCAATTGGGTGGCCAAACAACAAGTATCTAAACTATATTAATGTATATATCTGATGAACAAAGGGAGGCAGTGTGTTCCTGTTTCATAGAACCAGAATTTGGCAAAGTTGCAGAAATGCTGGGTCATACCGCTCATCTAAACAAACCCACTCACTGATTTGTCTCCAGGGTATAGATGCAAATAATCACAAAGCAGTTAGATTTCCCTAAAGATCAGATCCACACCTGCTTCAGTTTAATTAGCCAATTCTTGGTTTGTGCATCTATCCCTCCATATTTCTAAAATCTGGATGCTGAAATCCTTCTTTACATGAAGCATCATCTTGCATTGAAAATGCTTCCAATTTCAGAATATGCAAAACTTAAAATATCAATGCATCAATGGTGCTGCATTCATAGTAAACCTTTGGTTGACGCATTAGTATTGGTTCCAATTACTGCCCTACAGTATTTCAGCAAATCCTGTTTGACTGAACACTGATACGGATTACTGAAATCCGCACAAGTATGAATGCAGTCAAGCAGGTTTCTCATTAAAAATAATTGCATTGTGATTGACCTTATTAAAAAAAAGCCCAGTCATTTCTTAGTTTGCAAAACAGACATAACCAACATTTTTGTAACATTTGAGAAAGATGTTTCATACTTGAACAATGAGACAGAGTTGTTCACAGTGTAATTAGGTTAAAGTTAACCTCTCAACCCAGAGGAGATCCAGGGCTAAGTAACTAGTGATATAGCCCTCTAATAGATTCATTTCAAACCTTGCATGTATTAAAAACACTATGGCTGACATTTCATGTTTTTACAGAATGTAACACGGTTATGTTGTGCATTGGTCTCTCTCCAGAGTCATTAGATAATGAAAACAGGCCTGTTGGGATTAAGTAGCAAACAAAATTCCATTCAAAATGGCACTGTGCCAATGACAAGACTGTTTATTATCTTAAAAATTTTTAAAAACCCTAATGAACTGACTTTATCCCATGCCACTGCTCTAACAGTCACTATCCATCTGAATCTATAATAACACTTAGAAAACAAGAGAACTAATGATGTACACACCTGGAGTCAGTACCCCAGTGCATTGCATAAATCTTAGCAAGGTGGCCTCGTAGTGTTCGCCTGGTACGCATCTGAATTCGACCCACTGGGTCAATGTTAGCTGTGATCTACAGAAAGCAAAAACAAAATGTCAGCTTGTATCCGAGAACCTTTTCCAGTTCACTTATTTTGTAAGTATTTTAGAGTCATGACCACAATAACCATAAATCTTAAAATCATCCATTGTGTTCAAACTAAAAACAGCAAGTGCTAGGAACACTCAGCAAATCTGGCAGCATCTGAGGAGTGGAAAATTGATGTTTCAAGTCAAATATGATCCCTTTGCAGAACAGTTTTGAAGCACCGTTTGACTGGAAGCATTAAATGATTTTCTCTCCAAATACTGCTAGCTTCTTCCCCACAGCTACAAGACTCATCAACGACTCCCCCTTGGACTATTCACGATGCCCTATGCTGTTCTTGCTCATGTATTTGCTTAGTTTGCTCCCTTGTTCCGCATTGTAACCAATCAGTTTGTCGATGTATCATTTGTCAATGTGCTCTGTTGATTATTCCTTTGTCTACTATGTACGTACTGTGTACGTTCCCTCGGCCGCAGAAAAATACTTTTCACTGTACTTAGGTACATGTGACAATAAATCAAACAAAACCAAAAGATCAAGTATTTCAGTACTTACCGTGGAGTATTTCCAGCAAGCCTAACATTTTTCCACTCCACATTTTTCTTTTATTCAAGCTTTTGTCATTGATATATTTATGAGAATGGCAAATTGAGAAAACCCAACAAATCAAACCAAATCACATTTTTTTCCGATTAAGGATGATTTAAAAGTAGTTATCAATAGGAGCTCAGATGGACTTTTTACTATTTGCCCTAGCTCTGCGTCTCCTTCCCCAAGTGCAATAGCAAGCGGAGATCAGTTCACTCACAGAGAACAAAGATTATCATCCTTTATGTTTTAGCATTAGGTAGAAAGTTTAAAATTGTGGGAAAATATGACACCAAGGTAGTGAAAGATCTGAGAAACATTAAAACTCAGAGGGTAAAAATGTAAAATAGAATACAGGCAGGAAAGTGGAGTTAAGAGAAGAATCAGATCAGGCATATTATCGAATGGTGCTGCAGACATCATGGGCCGAATGGCATACTCCTGCTCCTATTTCTTGTGGCCTTACGAAAATAAGACCACAGAAAGTAACCATAGAAAAGTTTGGAACTAAAAAAAGGTATAGGCAGGAAAAGCATTTTTGCCACTGATTTTGAAATATAAATGGAGTGATATTTTTATGCGGGGTTAGTAATAGAAGATGTCACGAGTTATGATCAAGTCCATTCAGCGATTTATCTTTGCTGTAGTGCAAGTCCAGTGGCATGTGTGGCTCGGTGGGCTAGAACGCCAGTTCCTGTTTGAAATTTGGTTGTGATGTGCAAAATCTTCAAATTGTATGGGCAATTTAGATTTTTTTTTTAAATGAAAAAACATGCTGATCTTATGAAAATCTCTTATCAATGCACACAAATGTTATCCTACTCTACTAACCAACTTTTATGAAACCTTTAAATTAGACTATAGAATAAATTAGACACCGGTTTGTATAAAAATTCTACAGGCCAGTACATCATGATACATCCTCAAATTAAGTGCTGACATGCGGCAAAAACATGTTAAATCTGTATCATGGTCCCAGATGAAAAAACAAACTATTTTGACTGCAATTACTTCCAAAGGTATTTTTTGTGGCTGAATGTTACATGTTCCAGAATGTGCAAGGTGAAAATTGAAATCCAGTGGTAAAAATGGAAACAAGAAAAAAAGGTTTGTTGACGGAATGTTGAAATAAGTGAATCCAGCCATCTTTGAAATGTGAACACAGCTGGTTAGAGAACTGCTGCAAAAAAAAAAGAAAAAAACAACAAAAAAAACGTCAATGCTTTTCATCTTGCACCCATCAGGGCACTTCGCAAGAATTACTGATATAAAGGGAAAACAATTTATAGTGTATGAGAAGAGTGTGCGGATTGGTTGGCAAGTAGGCTGTGAATTGTAGAGACGTTGCCATGGAGAATGCACTAGTTGATGGCAACTGACAGTTAACTGCCAGGACAGGTAGCTTGAGCTGGTTTGGTCAAAGAATAAATCAGCAAATGGTTGTCACTTATTCTTAATAGCTAAAACAATTGCAACGTGTGTACATTCTGTCTGCCAAGAACAGGGCCCTATGTATTAAGAGATGCAGCTTCCAGTACACACAAACGTCCCACGTTGTAAACCCACAGACAATATTGAATTAGTTGTCAGCACAATTCTTAGCATGCCAAGAATTATTTAGCAAATGCTGTCCAATTTTAGAATCACACTTTTATTGGACACTGTTTTGAGTTTTGCAAGCATGGACTGGTTGGGTATGGTCTGCATCTTTTCTGTTGCAAACAATCAAAGGGACATTCTGTTTGATGTGATCCACCAGCCTTGGGACATAGTCACAGAATCTCTAGTGCAGGGCCATTCAACTATCGAGTCCGCACCAACCTTTGGAAAGAGTACACTACAAAGGCCTATGCCCGAACCATATCCCTGTAACCCAGTAACCCCACCAAACCTTTTTTGGGACACTAAAATTTAGCATGGTCAATCCACCTAACCTGCACATGTTTGGATTGCGGGAGGAATCCGAAGCACCTGGAGGAGACCCACAAAGACACGGGGAGAAAGTGCAAACTCCACCAGTCACCCAAGGCCTGAATTGAGCCCAGGTCCCTAGCGCTGAGGCAGCAGTGCTAACCATTGCGCCATAATGCCGCCCTTTCAAAGGGGTCTTCTCACACTTCAACCTTGTGGTCTACATACCTAGCATGATAGGCACTGAAATTCATACACCATATTACTCATTTGTGTGATAGACAGAATGTCTTTTGGCTTCACAGCAGCATCTGGTTAGTGGTCAATACCACTTGTGTTGCTGGTGCATAGTAGCAGCATCAAACAGTTAGCTTCATCTGTGCTCACATTTGTGAGATACTTTGCCTTTCTGGAGTCGTCTGGGCACTTTTCAGAGCCAGAAGTGACAGTCTTCAGCCTGCACGTCTGTGTGATGTAGAATACAAAATGAACTAGCCCACATGATGCCTTTAACGTGCCCTATTTCAGCATCAAGCAAATGGCTCGGGACCTATTTACAAGGTCGCCAATAGGTCAATCTTGTCGCGTGTGGAACTGTAATAATCCAAATGCGTATATTGACCAGTGAAGATAGGCTTGCAGGAGACTGGCAGTGAACCCGCTGGCAGATTTCTCAACTAGTACATCAAGAAAAAGGAACTGATTGGACTGCTCCATTTCAAAGTACAATTTGAGCGCAGGATGGAGCTGTTAAGACGCAAAAGAAATTGCTTGCAACTGCGGATTTAAATATAACAGAAATATCTACATATTGGACATTCAAACAATCTTTGGCAGCGGACATGGAACATTAGCTCTTCTCTCTCCTTACAGATGCTACCAGACCTGCTGAGAATTTCCAGCAGTTTCTCTTTTGGTTTCAGATTCCAGCATCTGCAGTAATTTGCTTTAACTTTGGCAGTTATCTGTCAGTCACTTGCTGCAGTCTCTATGGCAACATCTCAGTCTACTTGATTAACCAATCTGCACTTCCTTCGCAGAGTAGAAATTGTTTTCCCATATAATCAATATCCTGCTGAGTGCACAACGAAAAGCTTCAAAGTTTCTGTGCAAACATTTCAAAGAAATATAACAAGTCTTTAAAAATTTGAAGAAATACGAAGTTTCACTGACCATTGTATTCAATCTGGCTAACTTTGCATTGTAGATTACAGGAATCCATTCAAATCCAAATTATGCTTATAGAATCTAACAATTTACTTTCTTCTTAATGCTAATCTTTGACAAGACCTATCCAATTTTAATATCCTTCCATTCTAATATCCATGATTTTGTGGACAATCGTGCTTTTAATGACGCCTCATCACTGCTGCCTCATGGCGCCAAGGACAGAGGTTTGATCCCGGCCCCGGGTCACACTCCATGTGGAGTTTGCACATTCTCCCAGTGTCTGCGTGGGCCTCACCCCCACAACCCAAAGATGTGCAGGGTAGGTCGAATGGCCACGCTAAATTGCTGGGAACAAAAAGAATTGGGTACTCTAAACTTTAAGAAAATAAATGATGCCTCATTACAAATCCCCAACTGCGGTATCAAGGTATTGATTACCTTTTTAAACCGTTATAAATTTCAAAATTCTTGAAGGTATTCCTCTTTGCCTTTTATTCCCAATTAAAATATTATTTCCTTCATCGCTATAATTTTGAATTTGTGGTACAGCTCTTGGTATTAATTTTCCTAATGGGGTGGCTAGTAGTACAAACATCTAAGGTGTCAATGTCTTCTACAAATAATCAACTTCTTGCCAAAAATCCTTTATTTTTAAAATCCAGAATCCCATTTGCTTTTTTATACCCCTTTTTGCAAAAACCATTAGGTTTTGAACTGGTAATTAATTAAACATTGTTTACACTGGTTCACTGGTTGGGGTAACACAAACGGTTAGCACATTCAGCCGTCAACCAACAGGTTGTGGTTTGAGGCCATCCAAGGAAGAAGCTCATGGCTTTGTTTGCCAGTGGCGTTGCTACAGGGTGGTGCTGTGTGCCAAATGCAGTTGCACAATCCACTGCTGCTGGGTAGCATGCTGTGAATGAGGAGCCAAGTGCATAAGTCTTTCCGGCCTATACACAGCCCCTGCTACACCAAGACCCCTGTAGTGTCTCCTTGCGGTGGACATACAGAAACTAGGCACCCTACATTGAACTTCAGGGTACCTTGGAGAATCTTCTGTCCCCAGAGACATTATACACAGGCTGACCCGTGTGTGGGGCACACCCTGGCCCACACCCAACCAGGAACCAGCTTTGGGTCAAACAGAACTCACTTCCTTGCATCAAAAGAACTGAAGTGGAGTCCTATAGACAACTGATGAGCTCTTAAAGCTAGTGCGAATCATGCAGCCAAGTGGGACCTAGACGTAGGGACTCTTAATCTTGCTTTGGACTCAGTTTAAGATCCAGGGGCAGATACAGAAGGTGGGCAAGTCTGTGTTTATAAATCCTGCTCAGGCTATGTAGCCAAGAAACAAATGCAGAGCACACTTCCTCCATACTCTGAGCAGCAAGAGAGCAACACGGAGGTAGAGGTTTACAGCTTTTTAGCCCAGATAAATGGCAAAAGGGATGGGCGATTCCAACAATGGGAAGCATTATTACATTCTACAAGTTAGTCACCATCAGCCTCAAGCTAAGTAGCCTACACTAGTACGGTACTGAGCTTCCAATGCCTACCTCCCTCTATGTTCCTGAGGCTAAGGGATCCTATCATGACAAGCAGAGAGTAAATGGGTACCCAAGAAACAAAAGATGAAGATTCTCCAGCTTAGAAGTTGGAAACCAGGACTGTAGAGTCCTGGCATGCATGAAGCTTGTAGTCAACAGAAAATGTACATAAACTCGAGCTGACTATCGATGCAGATGGGATACCAGCTGTAGGCTGGGATTTGCCACAATAACGCAGTTTCAGAAGCTTCAAAGCAGACATGAGCCCTGCAAACAGGGGCTGGAGCGATTCTTCCTCACCAGCAAGGGGCAATTCAATGTTCAACACTTGTGGCAGACTTTGCCTTCCCAGAATCAGCTTGCTCAATCACAAAGAGTGCAACAGTCAATCTCAATTGAACGCACGCAAGGTCCGAGGTTGCATTCCCATCATCTTGTGCAGTTGGAAGGATGCTAACCAATCAGATTGGGGATTTGTAATGAATCGCTAAAAGCAAGATTAGCCCCAGAATATCAATGGAGAAATTAGAAGTTGTTTTTGAGAGTCTAGCTTTCTTTTAATTAAAAATGTTTCAAATAAAAATTTAAAAATATTAACTGGAAGGGGGATCACAAGTGATTTTCTCTCTGGTAGAGGAGCTAATGTAATAGCACAAATTACACTCTGTTGTGCTGTAAGTTGTCATACGATAAATCCAACATGATTCTGAATAGATTTCTGTGACTATAACGCAGAGTTAGCCAGTCTGGATACTGTGGGTCAAGTCGTGTTTGCAGTGCTCTCTTTTTAAAGGCGTGCATGTTTTCTTGAAATATTGGCCCAGCAAACTTCACTCTATACAAGTCAACAAACAAAGCTCATTTGTGGCTAGATTCACTTATATCAACAGTTCAACAAACCTTTAAAGCTTTAGGGTTTATGGATGATATATATATTCTACTCTCAATATAATTTGTTTCACTGCTCTTTTACCCCAAACGTCCTGTTGCTTCATCATCGGCAAAGGCCATGAGCCTAGTTCATTAACCTGCTTATGCCCCCCACGAGTTCTTCCTCACATCTTGCGTGACTCCCTAATTTGATATCACTCAGCAAATTTCAATTTATTCCTGCTCTGCCTGACCCAAATTATTTCTACAAACAGCGACACCTGGACATGGTTGCAAGACCCCCATTTGTTAAACATACATTTACTCCTTTTTACTGTTGCTACTGCTGGAGCTATATTCTCGTGCTTTAAATTTCACAAGTTTCTTCCACCTCATTTTATCAAATGCCTTTTGGAAATCCATACATACATTATTGGCTGTTTTTCCTCATCAATTCTTATTCCAATCATTTCAACAGCAAAGGACCAATTAAATTATCCAAGCATAGCCTGTCCTTTACAGATGCATGCTGGTGGCCTGACTAATTTGTATCTTTCAGAGTATACACTAATGGCAGCTAAAGCAAAATTCACATTTCCTTCTTAAACAGGCACATTAAACAGGAAACATCTAATTAGTTAAAAATATCGAACGGTGAAAAGGCTTGCAGAAGATCTAATGATGCAAGCATATTATCACTAACTATATCCTTACCTGGGCCAGAGTGGCATCTGCACATGCTTTCCTGGCATCCTGAAAAAGGAAATCGAAACAAGTAAGTAAAAAATGCACCATATTCCAATAAAAGCCCATCTAGAATGATCAATATCTTGGAACATTCATGTAATTCGATGTAACCTTGTAAAAGATTTATAATTGGTCAATTTTGATTTTATTTTAATTTCTTGGAATATGGAAGTCTGGACACAGCAATGCAGTAATTGTTGCCCATCCCTAGCTGTCCAGGGCATTGAGGACTTATCTTATTGGCCTATACTCGCTGGAGTTTAGAAAAAATAAGAGATCTAATTGAGGTATACAAGATGCTAAAGGAGATTGACAGGGTAGATGTAAAGCGGATCATTCCCCTTGCTAGACATTCTAGAATGAGAGGCCATAGCTTTAGGCTAAGGGGTGGCAGATTTAAGAGGAATTGGTTTACTCAAAGGGTCATGAATCTGTGCAATTCTCTACCCCAGGGCACAGTGGACACCGGAACACTAAAGGAGGAGATGGGTAGATTTTTAATTAGGAGCAGGATGAAGGGTTATGGGAGTGGGCAGGAAGGTGGAAATGAGGCGAGATTAATCAGCCATGATTGCATTGAATGGCACGGCAGGCTAGAAGGGCTTAATTCTGCTCCTAGTTCTTAAGTTTTTTGATTGACACAACACAATGTGGAATTGGAGCTGTGTAGGCCCAACCAGGTAGAGGCACGACACTCACAAGCCAATTCGGTTCAAAATATTCAGCCGCTTCTGTGGCCATTTTTTTTTTAAGGTCTTGGCCAATATGTATTAAATTCTACTTCACAATATGCTGCAATGGAATTTGAATTCACAACTTTTCAGCTGTTCAGTACTATAATCACTTAATAACCTGCTTAACCGGAAACCTTTTAGAATAGCAACAAGTTTTAAACAGACACAAATGAAAAAAAAGTTTCACTAATGATGATTAAGTTCAGTAAAGAGATATTCTAATGCAAAGAAAAACATGAATAACCTGAAATAAATATATCAGGCCAGTGAATTCAGTTTAGTTGGACTTTAGTTGTGCTTACTCCAAGATATACAATTACCAGAAATGGCAATAATTCTCTTCTGCAGTCTCAAATGACATTTTACAAATAAACTGACTTCTACACAAGAAACATGGAAAGGAACATTCTTTCAAAGCAGAATCTATTTAATCAGACATATCAGTTCATCAAATTATGTGCCTGCTGGATTCGATTTATATATCAAAAATGGGTCACAAATTTAGTCGGTTTATCTTGAAAAACTGCCCAACTGGATCTGGATGGCAAAAATGAGAGGCACTAGCTATTCATGTCTGAGCACAGTGTTCAAATGTAGGCCAATGAAATATTTCCTGTCTGATGGTCGCTCCTAATAATCACAATCCAGCAATTGGGATTATGGGCCTACAGCACGAGTCTGCCCCATAGTGACTCACAGGCCACAGGATGGCCTGTACGGGTGATGGAAAACAAATGCCACATGGGAGCAACATAGCACTTTGGGGAAGGGGCCAAGAGGTATTGCACAATTCAAACACCTGGTGCTCGAGGTGAGATGAGCTCCTTTTCCCAACAGTAGCCTTTTCAGCTTAAGCACTTTCAATGGTTCATACTTATCCAATCGATTGTTTCAGCAGGACACACATCAACTGCCGGAGAAGCTCCTGGCTACATCATAATCGATGCATTTTTTAAAAAAAAATGTATGAAGCATTTTGAAACTTAGTTGGAAGTGTATGGAGCACACCACCACAAAGTAGGTTGGGCTGAATGGACTGTTTCTGTGTTATAAAATTTTTAAGATAAAAATTTAGGTTTTTTTTGGTGTTAGAAATTCTATGCAATATGTCAACACGTTTATGTGCATAAGTAGCAGAACTAGTTTAGATATAGTGCACACAAATTCCACCAATATGTGCAGCTGAAAGGCACCAATGTGGTTAGATTCTTCAACCATTCATCTAGCAACAGAACCTTCGCTGTGGATAGGTAATTTGTACCATGTGCATGACAGAAAGTCAGCAGCCAAACAGGTGAGCATGCAATCTGACTGTCCCCCATTGAAGGTAGAAATCAAAGGTATAAATGTCTCTATCTGGAAAAAAAACATTTTAACAGGTGACAAGCAGTGTTGTTGGAACCAGAGTGCTCAGAACATCTTAAGTGGGAATTGTACATTCATAAAACATCAGAGACAGGATCATAAAATAGCTGACATTCAGTATCTTGAACCCCTGGAGACTTCTGACTTGCTTACTGCAGATTGAATAATTTTAATTAAAGCACTGGCAATTTAAGGTTTCAAAATCAGGGTACAGATAAACAACCTAGCTAAGCAGCACCACCAAAGAATACTCCCTACTGGCCAAGCACAATGCACTTGAATAGTAGGCCTGAAAACACACTTTCTCACTTCCACACCACAACCCTAAATTATAGCATGTCAAGATACTGAATTTACTATACAGGAAACTGCAGACAAACCCACAACCTACCATTCACAGTATAGAGCACTGATAGCAACACAGTCATCCCGTTTAAGCTTAATTTTTAAAAATCTGCCTACTTATGAATTCAAATCAAACTGAAATGTAATAGTTCTGCATTTGCAAATGTGGGCCAGCTGATGCAATACTCACTCGGATTTGATTCTTCAGCTGCTCGGCCTCCTGACGTAACTGATCCAGCTCACTCATTTTCCTGTACTAAATTTGAGCTTTATTGCCTCCACTGGGACACACGGATATCTGAAAAAGAAACCATAGCAATACATAATCCGAAATCAGAGATTAGAGGGGAAAATGTCAAATTCCTAATAAAGTTAAAATGTAGGAGAGGAGTCAAAGAACTGAAAACCAGATTTTTTTTGTTAAATGCTCCATTACTTTTAGTTAGAAAACATTTATAAGGAAAGCATATGGGGCCAAATTGTATTCAAAATTTCAAAACATGACTTCTAAAATTTTATTCCATTTTTTATATATACTATATATGTAGAACAGAGAACAATACAGCACAGGAACAGGCCATTCAGCCCTCCAAGCCTATCCGGTCATGATACCAACCTTTGCCAAATCCCTCAGCACCTTTGTGCCGTATCCCTCTATACCCATCCTATCCACGTATTTGACAAGATGCCTTTTGAACGCCGTTAACGTATCGGCTTCCACAACCTCCCCTGGCAACACGTTCCAGGCACACCACCCTTGTGTAAAAAAACCTGCCTCGCACATCTTCTCTGAACTTTGCCCCACGGACCATAAACATATGCCCCCTGGTGACTGACCCCACCACCCTGGGAAAGAGTGCCTGCCCATCCACTTTATCCATGTCCCTCATAATCTTGTAGACCTCTATCAGGTTGCCCCTCCATCTCTGCCGTTCTAATGAAAACAGTCCGAGTCTATTCAGCCTCTCTGCATAGCTAACACCCTCCAGACCAAGTAACATCCTGGTGAACCTCCTCTGCACCCTCTCTAAAGCCTCCACCTCCTTGTAGTAGTGTGGCGACTAGAATTCTGCGCAATATTCCAAGTGTGGCCGTACCAAGGTTCTATACAACTGCAGCATGACTTGCCAGTTTTTATACTCGATGCCCCATCCAATGAAGGGAAGCAATCCGTATGCCTTCTTGACTACCTTGTCCACTTGTGGTGCCACTTTCAAAGGTCTGTGGACCTGCACGCCTATATCTCTGACTTTCTATATTCCCAAGAGTTTTGCCATTTATGGTATATTTCCCCTCTATGTTAGACCTACCAAAATGCATTACCTCACATTTGTCTGGATAAAACTCTATTTGCCATTTCTCTGCATATAATTAAATAGAACAAAATTAAGCAATAACTACGCAGACTTAAAATGCTGGAATGCCTAGCAAAGCTTTTCAGAGAGCCTTATCTATTTTTCTTTTAAATTCTCTTCACACGGAAGAGTGGAAAGAATCCCCACCAGCAGCTCTGTCTGATCTGGGGAAAAAAATGCATTGTTGCATACTTACAATTATGATTTACAATTCCTTTTGAGTTTCTAAATGTCAGCTTGTCCTAATAGTTCAACACTTTCCTACAGTCTAGTCTATTCGCTGCGTCTTTCTCAACAGTATAATTCACTCCGGCTCAGTGTTGTTGATTCCGATGCTAAGCCAAATCGGTTTAACAAAAACCTGCTGATTATACAAACCCAGCACAATCCATGACCCAAATCCAGTTTCTGCCATAAGACATGCAATTTACATTTACATCATTGCCTCTCTCCATGTTAAACTAATGGAAAACTGGCATTTAAACAGAACAGAAACCTGCTTCCGTTTGTAGCTGGAGGTAAAATCACTTGAGATGTGATTTGAGAAATGAGAATTACAAAAATCACTTTGGTTCTTTTCTCTTACCCGAAGATTCTACTTTCCATTTCACAGATATAAATTAATCAAATTACATTAGCTGAAACGATTAATTTTACCATGAAGTTACAAATACAATGGATAAGTCATGTGGCAGCTCAAACTGACCTTGCTTGGGAACTACACTTTTTTGGTACAACATATCCCCTTCGACGCTTTCTTGAAAATCCAAATTACAGACATAGAACTGACCAACTAAATTTCTTGACAGTTAAATCCGTTCAAGAAACAAATTCACAATTGAGCATTTAATTCTTATTGAACAATTCTGTATTTTTGGAATTGCAGGTGAAAATTTACAATATGAACATTACAATGTAATTAGGCTGACAAAATTCACTGTCCAACTCGCCAAGATGACAATTTTATATGAAGTGAATACTTGGATCACTACTGCACTGGAGTTAAGTCTCAATTGCAAAACGGCTTCCAACCAGCATGTTGATTGGCCCATTTCTCTAAATTGGGTTTGCAGCTAGGCAATGACGTTAAATCCGTTAATCTTTTTTATGAAAAAATATGCCAGGGTCAATGCTATCAGAACCAGGTCTAATCCATAGGGCTGTCAGTACCATTTACTGCTCAGTGTAATGAATGTCCTCCATGTCATTTTAATCATACTAATTTACGCACTTACAGTGTAGCTTTAACTTTTTCTGCAGCTGATGCATCTAGTCAGATCGAATATACAATGGAGGTTAAATTTGAGGCTTGCTATGTCATTAATACTATTAATTCCTATCAATTGGCCCAGTGCTATGGTGATATTCCAATTATTCTAATGTGTTTAGGCACACTTATAGCACAGAGCCATAGACACTATGCATTGGTTCCATAATAATATTCACTATGCAAGCTCAGGTGGCACGGTAGCACAAGTGATTAGCACAGTGACTTCACAGCGCCAGGGTCCCAGGTTCAATTCCCCGCTGGGTCGCTGTCTGTGCGGAGTCTGCACATTCTCCCCGTGTCTGCGTGGGTTTCCTCCGGGTGCTCTGGTTTCCTCCCACAGTCCAAAGATGTGCAGGTTAGGTGGATTGGCCATGATAAATTGCCCCTAGTGACCAAAGGAGGGGTTATTGGGTTGCGGGGATAGGGTGGAAGTGAGGGCTTGGGTGGGTTGGTGCAGACTCAATGGGCCGGGTGGCCTCCTTCTGTACTGCATGTATGTTCTATGTTCTTGTTCTATGCTCTTATGGATTATAAATTTTGTTTTGAATTCTAATCACTGGTTAAGTAAATTTGACTTTATTTTCAGAAGGAGCGCACTCAGGAATCCAAAGGTCTTTTTCAAAGTCTGTACTACAATTGTGGTGACAGTCTTTAGAACTGAGACTACTGACAAGCCTTTATCATCAGTAAAATTAATGCTCTGGTGTCAAGATGTATTGCAAGAAAATTGCAGCGAGTGGAGGGTAATTTTTTTACTAATATCTACTCACTGGTGAATAGAAGGAAACCAGCTGCCATCCAATATTGTGGTCTGCTCTCAGTGGTGCACAGGCATTCATGGCTAAATTAAAGATAGTGCAAGGGCTTGACTATACTATTCTTAAAAACAGCAGATAGAAAAGAAATGAAATGTTTAAAACCAGTTCTCACAGGGCCTGAAGCCCTGAATTATTTTTAAATGCTTTACAATGTGTGTGTGCCGGTCAGAAAATACATAGCAAAGTGCATGTTACTTAACTTTTTAAAATAATCTTTATTGTCACAAGTATGCTTACATTAACGCTGCAATGAAGTTACTGTGAAAAGCACCTAGTCGCCACATTACAGCCCTATTCGGGTACACCGAGGGAGAATTCAGAATGTCCAAATCATCTAACAGCACGTCTTTCGGGACTTGTGGGAGGAAACCGGAGCACCCGGAGGAAACCCACACAGACACGGGGAGAATGTGCAGACTCCGCACAGACAGTGACCCAAGCCGGGAAATCGAACCAGAGACCCTGGTGCTGTGAAGCAACAGAGCTAACCACTGTGCTACTACTATCATTTAATGTGCTCTAAGACTACTGGATGCAACTTTTCATTTATTCGGCAAGATGTTTCAATTAATAAACTAAGTGAATATCAGTAATATGCAAACACAGCGAAGAGTCAAAATCCTGGAATGCCCTTCCTAACAGCACTGTGGGTGTACCTACACCACATGGACGGCAGTGGTTCAAGAAGGCAGCTCACCATTACCTTCTCAAAGGCAATTTAGGGGTGGACAATAAGTTAGCGATGTCCACATCCCAAGAATGAATGGAAAAGGACTGGTGTATAAACTATGAATAAGTGGAATAAGCCAACTGCCATGTCTGCTACACATTTTAAGATGGCTGGTCTAAACATTGGCATAAACAACCCCTTTAAAGCAATGCCAGTTTAGTGTCAAGTGACCGATAAATACCAGATTTCAATCACAATCATTATGCACAACCGAGATGTCAAGATTAACAGATCAAAAATAATGGGAATCGATGTGATATCAAATAACTAAATTTGGAGATGGGGATTTACAGGTTATCCAACAGTATATTGCAGAGTTAAAGTAATTTAGATCCCCAGCCATATGGTTGTCCATTAGGCACAATGAAGTGACATCCTTGCCCCCGAGTAAATTCGCCAACATTTCAAGGATTGCTATAAAAGCAAATTACTGCGGATGCTGGAATTTGAAACAAAAACAGAAAATACTGGATAATCTCAGCAGGTCTGGCTGCATCTGTGGTGAGAGAAGGGAAGCAATGTTGAGTCTGGATGCCCAGACTCGAAACATTAGCTCCCTTCTCTCACAGAAGCTGTCAGACCTGAGATTGTCCAGTATTTTCCGCTGTTTAAAGGGATTGAAGATCTGTATTCCTGCAACAGTTCACACAACCAGAGTACCCCAAAGCACTTTATATTCTATAACAATACTTCTGGAGTACAGTAATTGTTGGAAACACAAAAGCCATCTGTGCAAAGCAAGCTCTCATGAAAAGCACAATGATAATGACCAGATAATCATATTTTTTTTTAAACTTACAACTGTAAGAGCAGTCATGGATGCAATCAATGTGTCTCTGTTGTACTCACTTATGTAGTCATTTGCATTCATTCCAACTATACTCAGACTGAATTAGTCAACTTAGGTTACAGACGATGGCTAATTTGGAAGGTAATGATATTATGTACAATGAGCAATTGGGAATGGGGAGGAGAAAGGTAAAGCAAATAGAAAAGAAAAAATGAACACGATGAGGATAGATAGAGAAAGAACAAATGAAATACAAGTTTACTCTTCATCGAAATTCACAATCTCAAGAAGTGAACAATTAGTGGGCAAACACAAATCAAACTTTTAGCCAATTGGATCAAGGAAAGAAAATTATTTTAACAAAGCAGCACATAAGAATGCAAATGTTGACCCACATTTATTATGTTCACTATACAGAGCCAGTGGCTTGTCACAAAGGATAGGGCTAATTGTGGTGGACTACGTAGTAAGGATTGAAAGATTAGCCACAAACACCCCTCACTCCCAAGAGTACATTACAAGCAAAACATCTTTGGACTCTCAAAACCTTTAAGGATGGGGTTTAAGGGCACACATTTCCTTTTACCAAATTATTTGTCTTATGAAAAAAGTCGACATTTTCAATACAACCTAAAGTTTTCGCTTAAAAAAAATATTTTAAATGCACTCGTGATGCGCCTGAATAAAATTGAAAATTAATTAGTTACCTTTTATTGATCAAGTTCAATAACATCACAATTTTGCTAACAACGCACATGTTGGAAACCTCGGATGGAAGGTCAACAATGTGAAATGTTAATTCTGTTTCTACACAGATGCTGTCTGGCCTGCTATGTATTTCCAGCACTTTATTTTCATTTCATAACACTTGCCTGTTATTGAACTGACTACCATTTCTGGTGTCTGTGTTGAGAGGAAAAAGTGTGAAAACGAGGTTGGAAATATGGACCAAGACATTAGAATATAGAAGAATGGGCTGATCAGGATGCTCCACCCTTACACAGAAATCTGGTTTCTATTGAATTCACAGAATGGCACATCAAATACTTATTATGGTAATCATTTTTCAATTCTACTTCACGTTATTATCTAATCAACACATTATTTAATTCGCTGATGCTGTTACTCAACAGGGTATATTTATGAAAGCCACACAGTTCATTATTCAGGAGGTCCAATGGTATGAATATCAATTTTGCCAATAAACATTCAGTCCATCAAAATTCTAACTTTAAATGGTTTTCATGGGAGTTAAAAGTCATGTTCAAATACTGGATTGTGCATTTTGAGTACATTATCCATTCTCCCAAGTGCCCTACATAATAATTTTTCCTTTATTTAGGGAATTTTACCCCTAGCATTGGGTAGATATACATTATAAGCTGCTGACACCTGGAAGCTTTTTGTCCCATCCATTCCCGAAGCACAGGACTTGTGCAACCAGTGATAATTTGATGAACACAGGAAGTCACTTTCTAACCATAGAATAATAATCTTTATCGTCACAAGCAGGCTTACATTAACACTGCAATGAAGTTACTGTGAAAAACCCCTAGTCGCCACACTCCGACTTTTCAGGTGCAGAGGGAGAATTCAGAATGTCCAAATTACCTAACAGCACATCTTTCGGGACTTGTGGGTGGAAACTGGAGCACCCAGAGAAAACCCAAGTAGAAACAGGGAGAAATCCACAGACTCCACAGTGGCCCAAGCCAGAATCAAACCTGGGACCCTGGAGCTGTGAAGCAACAGTGCCAACCACCGTGCTACAGTGCTGCCCATATGGAGTGTGGAAGGGAGTCGTTCAGCCCATCGTGTCTGCACTGACCCTCTGAAAGAGCACCCTATCTAGACCCATGCCCTCACCCTAACCCTGTAAACCCCCCCAGGCCAACCCAGCAGATCGACATTACGGTTGTTGCAGACAACACGAATGCTTGCTTCGGGAACAAACTTCAACTTATACTCCATGGGAAACCTTGGCTTAAAGCCTCCAGATTGGACCTGAAGTTATTCCCTATATATGCAAAGTGCTGGTCAAGATGCAACATATGCAAAGTGCTGGTCAGTTATAAAGCAAGAACAAAATGCTGGAAAAACTCAGTAGGTCAGGTAGCATCGGAAGACAGAAACGGTTAATGCCTCATGTTGATGACCTTTCATCAGAACTCTTGTCCCAATTCTGTTTTGATGGCTGATGAAAGGTCATCAACCGAAAGCAGCAATTCGGTTTCTCCACATATACAAGCCTGGCCTCCCACATTTCTCCAGGTCTGTGTGTTCTTATTTCAGATTTCCAGAATTCACTGTATTTTGCTTTAGCGCCTAGGTCCCAGGTTCGATCCCGGCTCTGGGCACTTTCCGTGTGGAGTTTGCACATTCTCTCCGTGTTTGCGTGTCTCACCCCCATAACCCAAAGATGTGCAGGTTAGGTGGACTGACCACACTAAAATTGCCCCTTAATTGGAAAAATGTATTGGGTACTCCAAAATTACCCAGATATGATCCCTATTCAGATTTCATGCTGACAAAGATTGACACGAGGAATAGCAATCCAGAGGAGCTAAAATCCATGGAATCACACCTAGAACATCACTTTACACTCCTCAACACTCAAAGTATTGGCCAATAAAATTCTTCCGAAGCAAGGTCACTGCTCAGGTTCACGCAGATTTAATGTCAATCTGCAAAGCGAGGTCCTACAAACAACACTGGTTAGATAAACTGCTTTAGTGGTATTAGATGACGGACACCACAAGATGTCTTTCTTCTTCCCCAATAATGCTATTGGAGTTGTGTCCAACTCAGCAGGCAAAAGGTGCCTCAGTTTCATGTCTTAGATGGGAAGGAGAAATTTGGAAACGCGTGCAGGTAAAAACGAGTGCCACGATTTACTTATTCTGTATGTTGATGTTAATTAAGCTTTTGAAAACATCACACTTAAATGTTGAACAGTATAGTTATTACTGGAGATTTTTTTATACATCGTTCATTGTTCTCATTGACGTTACAAGCAACAATTCTAAATAATTCCAAAATCCGAAATGAAAGTTAAGTGACGGAAAAATATCTGGTCAGGCAGATTCCTTGGAGAGAGAAACAGAGTTAACATTTCAGGTGAAAGGACATTGACCTGAAACACTGGCTTTCAAAAATGCACATTACAGATAAATATTTAAGAGCTATCAAATAAATGCTTGTTCAAATTATACTTAAAAATGTACTTAAGCTACCAAACAAAAATATTAACGAGAGGTCTAAATATAACATAACTCAAAATATATTTTCGCTATATATTTCACGTGATTGAGAACCATGGGATAGAGTAGAAGAAAAACAGCTGCACAGAGCTGGCAGTGAAAGAAGAGGCTTTCGTTCAGGTTGTGCTTTCACATTCCTGGCATTGACAGCTAGGTCTCTATAGTGTCTGAATAATAAGCTCCGTAAATTCAATTTAAAATCACTGTTGCCTGGTTTTAAGTCAGGTCTTAGCGACAAAAAAAAGTATTATTGTACTGTTGCACCAAAGGGAGATGATGTGTTTCAAAATAAACAGAGTTTAACTAAATCATGAATAGAAGTTAAAATTAAAATTAATATGAATTACATGTTGTAAAGAGTTTGCACCAAAATTCCAGCAGACTTTAAAAAAAACTATCCATGGGATGTTTTGTTGCCTAGCTTCAACTCTGTTGAAGGTGGTAGTGAGCAGTCTTCTAAAAATGTTGCATTCCTTCAAGCGTAGATATGTCCGCTATGGCATTAGGAATTGAGAGTTTTCACCCAGCAGCAAAAGAATGGTGACCATAAGACCATGGAAGCAGAATTAGGCCTCGACCCAGAATCTGCCCCATCATTCAATCATGGCTGATATTTTTCTCATTCCCATTCTCCTGCTTTCTCCCCCGATACCCTAATTAATCAAGAACCTATTTATCTTAAATTCACTCAGTGATTTGGCCTCCACAGCCTTCTGCGGCAAAGAGTTCCACAGATTCACCATCCTCTGGCTGAAGAAATTCCTCCTCACCTCAGTTTTAAAGGATCGCCCCTTTAGTTTGAGATTGTGTCCTCTGGTTCTAGTTTTTCTTACAAGTGGAAACATCCTTTCCACGTTCACTCTATCCAGGCCTCTCCGTATCCTATAAGTTTCAATAAGATTCCCCCCTCATCCTTCCAAACTCCAATGAGTACAGAGCCCTCAACCATTCCTCATACGACAAGCTGTTCATTCCAGGAATTATTCTTGTGAACCTCCTCTAGACCCTTTCCAAGGCCAGCACGTCTTTCCTTAGATATGGGGCCCAAAACTGCTCACAATACACCAAATGGGGTCTGACCAGAGCCTTATACAGCCTCAGAAGTGCATCCCGGGTCTTGTATCCTAGCCCTCTTGACATGAATGCTAACATGGTCCCAAATCAGGATGGTGTGCAGCTGGAAACAGAATGCATCTGCTACCTGTGTTCTTCCAAAGTGGTAGAGGTTGCTGTAGTGAGGTGGCAGTCATTGGAAGTGTATTCAAATAGTCACTGATATTTTGATGAAACATCTCATGTGAAATACTAACCGTTCCCCTCCACAGATGCTGCCTGACACGGTTAGGTGAGTAAGTTTGGAAGTTGCTGGCGGAGGCTTAGCGAATTGCTGCTGTGCATCTTGTAAATGGTATATACTGTCACAGCGCACCAGTGGTGGAGGGAATGAATATTTAAGGTGGCGGACGGGATATCCATTATACGGGTTGATTTGTATGATCATGTTAAATTTCTTGTTTTGTTGCTAGACCTGCCATCAACCAGACAAGTGGCATATTCCATTACATTCCTGACTTTTGCCTTGTAGAGATGGTGGACAGGCTTTGGGGAGTCAGGCAATAAGTGATGCATGGCAGAATTCCACGCCTCTGACCTGTTCTTTGTAGCCACAGTATGTATGTATGTATATATATCGCGCACACACACACCTCCACGTCAAACCATCCACCTGCCACCCTGCCATGGCACTATTCATTCTCCATAAATGAAGTGAAGGGTACCCAAAATGTACTCCCTCCGTCAATGCATGGATTACAGCACAGTTTTTTAAAAAAGGCAAAGCTAGGTAAATGCTGCACAAATCTTGTGCCTCACTACTAATAGTGTGTGTGTGTGTGTGTATACATATATATATATATATATATAATATATATATATATATATATAAATAATATTATAAACACACATACATTCATAAGCTAGAGTAATAATGTAATAGTGCTATTAAGAAATGCTATTCTGGTAATTCTCACTAAGAACTAGTAAAACTCAATCCAGTGACATCAAAACAAATATTGCTGGAAATACTCGGGTCAGGCAGCATCTGTGGAGGGAAACAGAGTTTAACAGTTCAAGTGGAAGACAATCTTACAGCAAAATATCCAGTGACTTGAATTCAATGCTATGATAAAATTCAATATTGTACTGTTCTATAGAACATTTTGAAACCACTTCCAGTGCCTGCCACCTCACTATATAAACATACTATTACATGTCAAATTGAACATGAGGTAAACATGCTGGGAGCAGATGGTCAAGTATCAGTGAAGCATTACTGAAAAGAGTCTAGAAATAGCTTGGATGCAACCAGAAGCCAACAATTACAAAAATACTAGACTGCAGAATTTCCAGTTTGGCTCCATAGTTCTCCCCGGCCCTTAAAAAAGTTCACTCTTTTTTTTTTTTTAAAATTTAGATTACCCAATTATTTTTTCCAATTAAGGGGCAATTTAGCGTGTCCAATCCACCTACTCTGCACATTTTTGGGTTGTGGGGGCGAAACCCACGCAGACACGGGGAGAATGTGCAAACTCCACACGGACAGTGACCCAGAGCCGGGATCGAACCTGGGACCTCAGCGCCGTGAGGCGGTTGTGCTAACCACTAGGCCACCGTGCTGCCCAAAAAAGTTCACTCTTTATACATCCTATCTGGTTTACTTCAGTTTTGATTTGAGACTTAATTCATAGAATTGCAGAATCAGTGAACATTCACTTCTAGAACAAGAGGCCGTGGATTTTACGAAAAATCCATGTTCAAGAAAGCGTGAGGAGGAATTTTTTTTTTTTTAAACATTGAGTGATGGTGTGGACCTAATTCTCCACAAGGGTGGAAGCAGAAACAGTGATTTCAAAAGGAAATTGGTTGAGCACTTGAAGGAAATAAACCTGCAGGGCTTGGGGGATTTAATCTGGGCGGGGGGGCATGGATTCAATGGGCCTAATGCCTCCCTCTGTGCCTTAAACAATGTAACTACGGATGGAACTCGAGAGGGATGCTGCCCGACAATCCTGTCATAGCTTTGGCCTTTCCAAGCCCCACGGATGGTGATAATATCCTGCAATTCATCAAAAATCCTGAACTTTATCCCCATGATTATGCCGCTGATTCTACGCTCGTCTTTTTTCCTGACAAGGATGTACGATGTATGAACAGAGGCAGTTGTCGCCTGTTATCCTGTTATGGGGCAAACCATGCTGAATTAGTAGTGAGGCACAAGGTTTGTGCAGCATTTATCTAGCTTTGCTATTTTTTCTACTGTGCTGTAATCCATGCATTAATGAAGAGGGAGAACATTTTGGGTACCCCTCACTTCATTTATGGAGAATGAGTAGTGCCATGACAGGGTGGCAGGTGGATGGTTTGACGTGGAGGTGGATGGTATTGCCAAGTCATCATTCTGGGGTGGGGAAACACCCCCCCCCCCCGCAGTTAGAACTATTTTTCTTTTGTATTTTTGTTATTTTGGGATTATGGAATCTGTGCTCAACTCCTCTTCAAATCATGTATCCTAGAGAAGACTGGGTTCGTTGCGATTCTTCTTTGTGGTTGGCGAAGTAGTGAGTAATGGCGCATGCAGGCGTACAGTCGATTAATCCTGGATTGGCTTGTCTTCCAATATTCACTTGGCAGCATGGGTGGCGGCAGTGGTCACTTGATTGATTTGGATTGGATTTGTTTATTGTCACATGTACCGAGGTACAGTGAAAAATATTTCTGCGGGCAGCTCAGCAGATCATTAAGTACATGAAAAGAAAAGGAACTAAAAGAAAATACGTAATAGGGCAACACAAGATACACAATGTAACTACATAACACTGGCATCGGGTGAAGCATACAGGAGTGTAGTGTTAATGAGGTCAGTCCACAAAAGGGTGGTTTAGGAGTCTGGTAACAGCGGGGAAGAAGCTGTTTTTAAGTCTGTTTGTGCGTGTTCTCAGACTTTTGTATCTCCTGCCTGGTGGAAGAAATTGGAAGAGTGAGTAAGCCAGGTGGTAGGGGTCATTTATTATGCTGCCTGCTTTCCCTAGGCAGCGAGAGGTGTAGATGGAATCAATGTATGCGAGGCAGGTTTGTGTGATGGACCGGGCTGTGTTCACGGCTCTCTGAAGTTTCTTGCGGTCTTGGGCCGAGCAGTTGCCATACCAGGCTGTGATGCAGCCAGATAGGATGCTTTCTATGGTGCATCTGTAAAAGTTGATAAGAGTTAATGTGGACATGTCGCATTTCCTTAGTTTCCTGAGGAAGTATAGGCGCTGTTGTGCTTTCTTGGTGGTAGCGTCGACGTGGGTGGACCAGGACAGATTTTTTGGAGATGTATACCCCATGGATTTTGAAACTGCTAACCATCTCCACCACGGCCCCGTTGATGCTGACAGGGGTGTGTACAGTACTTTGCTTTCTGAAGTCAATGACCAGCTCTTTAGTTTTGCTGGCATTGAGGGAGAGATTGTTGTCGCTGCACCACTCCACTAGGTTCTCTATCCCTCTCCTGTATGCTGACTTGTCGTTATTCGAGATCCGGCCCATTAATTATACTTTATTGTCACAATTATGAAGTTACTGTGAAAAGCCCCTAGTCGTGACATTCCGGCACCTGTTCGGGTAAGCCAGTACAGGAATTGAGCCAGCACTGCTGGGCTTGTTCTGCATTAGAAACCAGCTGTCTAACACACTGAGCTAAACCGGACACTATGGTCATATCGTCAGCAAACATGTAGATGAGTTGGAACCAAATTTTGCCACACAGTCGTGTGTGTATAGGGAGTAGAGTAGGGAGCTAAGTACACAGCCTTGCTGGGCCCCGGTATTGAGAACTATTGTGGAGGAGGTGTTGTTGTTTATTCTTACTGAGTAGGTTCGGGCAGGAGTAACTGTGCTTACCTGGGTTGGATGGAGGAGGTTACCCATCCCAGAGTTGTCCTCTTCGGGAGGGGGGGGGGGGGTCTCTTTCTTGAGATAGCGCTCCAAAGGGGAAGTAGCAACTTGTGGGCTGCAGGGTTTGAGAGCGAGTGCTGTGGATTGGCTTTGTTGGGAGTCTTTAATCTGTTTGACGATCGGCTGGGTGGGGGAGTTAGGCACCCTCCTCAAAGTGGTCTTGTATATAGACTTTCAGATTGCCCTCCTCCTCGAAGCCTGGACTCTCCTTGGGAGGCAGTGTCCGGGTTCTGATGAGGCTAGGCTGTTCTACTCCTAGTGTCCTTTTTGCCAAAGTGTATGGTACTGGGCCTTGTCTGGCATTCTTTGGCTAATTCTTGCGTTCCTCACTTTTTAGGGTTCTCTTTCCTTACATGGGTAGGTAGAATGCAGATACAGACCCCATTTTGGTACATTCGATCTAAGGGGGTTCCCCTTATCCTGGGGAGGGGCGGGAAGATAATCTTGATGATCCTCCTTGTTGGTAGGGTTTCCTTGGTGGAGGATGGTGTAAATCTTCCAGTGTTGACAGGCTGGAGCAGTACCTCCGACGTAGCTAGCGTGTGGGGTCATTTGTGTAAACAACCCTGATATTGGGGGATGGATCTGTATAAGAGTGTAAAATGACAAGCCAGGTCTTGGGTGGAGGGCGGTATCCTGTTGCTCCCCTATGCTTGGGATGTTCCGTTTTAGCCTAGAGGTCTTGGGAGGCTCGAATGAGCAGTTTTTTTTGCTCGTGTATAGTGGTGAGGGGTGTGCGTCATGGGACTGGCTCATGGCTACATCCTGGTAGCCCGGGATCCTCTGCTCTTGTGGTATCTTTTTCTCCCATCGTTGTTAGAGTGTTGGGAGATGCCAACCATGATTTCAATCTGAGCCACTGTATGAATATTTGCTGGTCCTCCCTGTATAAAGTGTGTGAAATGATGATTGCTCTGTACTGTGCTGGATTTTTGGGTATTTGCTGCGCCTTGTGGTTATATTCTCTTAGAACTGATGTTCTCATAATTTCTTTCTGAGGTTAGTTCTTCATTATTATTGAGTTAAAGAATTGTTGACTGGTTCCTGCAAAGGTACAGACAGGTCTTGTATCCAAGAAAAAGATCATAATGGGTTAATGATGCTTCTGCTAAGGAGTAAATGGAGAGGTTCTACCAAAGATGGCAGCTGGAACCGTTATTGGTTAGGTTGGGGAACTGGGCAGGGCATGGGGGTTTGTTTATTGTATTATTGTTTCTGCATAAAATTTGAAAAATGTGAATAAAAATATTTTTAAAAACATCGATGCCTCTGGTATGATTGGAGTGGGGGGAGGGGGGGGGAAGCTTTGGTGCATGCCTGAACATAGCACAAAGATCTTACCCTATATTCTCGTGGGCTGTACATGGGAGGGTGTGCACATCATTTTACTATGTTGTTATGGCCTTATCTTCTTCTCCATCATTCTCTAGTTTATCTACTGGCACATCCAGAGGCACCAAGTTTAATAATTAAGCTGAACCAACTGAGTTGTTGCTCTCATGCCCTTTTCTGTATTCATGCTGAGCTGCAGCATTTATGAGGGTTTGTAAAAATGAAAAAAACTTTGATAAAAATATGTACTAAAAAAGTTTCAGCAGAAACAGCACTAAGCCATATCTGGACCTTTTGAAGCAGTCCGTTTAAATTATCCATACTGTAAAGGTTTGTGTTTCAGCATGCTTCCCTCTCCAAAGTCAACAGCCTTGAAACAAAAATTACTCCTTCCACCACTAAAGCACCACAGCTTTACTTTTTAAAAGAGAATTGCTACAAATACATGAGTGACATGCACACTCTCACTCCCCAGGTGATAAAAAAAATTCAGATACTTAAATAAATCTGGAAGAAGTTATCGGGGTGACCATGAAACTACTCTTATTGTAAAAAGCAATCCAGTTCACAAATGTCCTTTAGGAAAGGAAATCTGCCTTATTTAGTCTGGCTTTATGTAACTCTAGAACAACAACGTGGTTGACTCTTAACCACCTTCTGAAATGTCATAGAAAGCCACTCAAGATGAGAGGAGTATTGTCACATTATCAAGGCCAATAGGGATGGACAATAAATGCTGGCCGTGCCGTATGAATGGAATGCATTAAGAAGCAGCACCATAACAGTCTCTGCTAATCTACAGATTACAGTACTGCGCATCTAACCTCAGCAATTAAATGAAATTGAAGAGTGACTGCCATTGTTTTTATTTGTCAACTGCAGAAATGAAGTCAATGCTGAGCACTATTTTGTTCTTCGCAAACTTGTTTAGTAGTTTCGCCATTGCTTGGCCACAAGTATTTGAAGATTCCACACACCATCATTTAATTTGTATAAAATCAAAATGGACTCCTTAGCTTTAATTACAAATGACCAGATCTAAAAGTGGCAATGTGATGATGAACAGGACAGTTTTAGGTGCAGTGCTCCTTTCCACAAAGGCAGCCCATCAAGATTCAGTTTTGTGCAGGAAACTGGCCAATTCAAAGAGCTCACGAATCTGCAGAGACCCATGGAACAACAGCAGGTTGTGGATCATCCTCTGCTGAAAGGAGGGGGAAAGAGTTGAGAATGTGATCACATATAAGTTGTCCAATGTGACATGCTTCAGGAAGGTCTAGTTCGGAAAAGTAGAAGCCAACGCACAATGTTGTGATAGAAATAAAATGTTTGCTGCCTTGCATGCTCTGAAATTATATCCAAATTTACTTTTGTTATGACAATAGTCTTGCTGAACAGAGTAGTGTGCATGGAATGAGAAACGTCAAGCTAGCCATCAAACCAGTTCTCTTCATAAAATGTCAATACCATAGACATTATGCAGACAAATTATTTTAGTTATGTTTACTCAGCAATACCTACATTTGCTAGATTCTGGAGATAACAGGCTACATCTGGAAGATGTCCAATTATCAACAGTTAATAAAAATATATGTAGCACAATTACAATCTTTATATTTCATATTTCCATGCAACTTACATAAATTTTGAAAAGATTCGAAGTCTTATGCAGCTGAACAATGTTACCAGAGTTCTATTGTCAACTGCCTTACCCCGAATGCACAATTGTTATTAGAAAAAATGATCTTGCACAATAATTTTGCTTATCTGAATAAAAGAATTGCTCTTCAGCAAAAGTCATTCTACAGAAAGGAAACATATACACAGACTGCAACTCAAGCTCTCAAACTGCTAGGTAGCAAGGCGCAAAGGAGACACTACCTTGAGTTTCACAACTTTCATTCAGCTATCAGCTTAATCTTGGCATATTCAAATTATATAGTACAAGGATTTCAGAAATATAAGCCCAAAGAGCTGCTCCAATGGCCACTTTACACTCGACTATCTGGATCTATTATGTTGGTTTAAAAGTCCATTTGACTGGAGCAGTCTACGCCCAAAGTGTTGAATTTCCTTTGCTCACAACTGTTCTGGGGCTGATCAGTGTCCAGGTTTTCAGGTGTACAGCAACCAGGAGTGGCCAGGCAGTTAACTGAAGCCTGACCTAGCTAGCTGCTGCTGCAGTAGTTACTTTAAACTATTCCACCCAAATTGAAGCCATGCATGTTCCTGCACTGTTGTAGTAATGGACAAATATTTTATCAATAAAAGTCCAAGTTGACCTAAAAATGCAAATGGTGGGACTGTTGAAAACTTAGGCTAAACAAGTCACCTTTAAAAAAAAAATAAATTTAATGTACCCAATTCATTTTTTTTTCCAATTAAGGGCCAATTTAGTGTGGCCAATCCACCTATCCTGCACATCTTTTGGGTTGCGGGGGCGAAACCCTCGCAAACACGGGGTGAATGTGCAAACGCCACACGGACAATGACCCAGAGCCGGGATTGAACTTGGGACCTCAGTGCCATGGGGCAGCAATGCTAACCACTGTGTCACCGTGCTGCCCTTAAACAAGTCATCTTCAGTAGAGAATAAGATTGAAGAAAAATCCTGACCATACAGTATGCTTCTAGGTGCTATGGAAAGACAAACATTTATGCATTTAACCTGCCTTTGCAAGTCATGGAGAAGTAATTAATGGATTAAAGCATTTCAAGGGGTTTAGACATAATAAGGAGTTGTACAAAATCAAGTATTCTATTCGTTCTTAATTTCTGTTATTTAATTGTGAGACTGTGTAATAAATGTTTTGTTGCTCAGTGTTAAAAATCCAAGACAAATTTCTGCTGCTTGGAAAGATGAGGGCTAAATGTTAAATACACATGTCCAAGATACAAGAGTTACCACTACTAGGCTCAGCTATAGTAGCGATACCCGGAGGATGTAATACTAACCACTTTGCTGACCTTGAGCCTGACACAAGTAGTATGTGAAACTATCAGGGAAGAGGGGTTGTGTGATTGCTCTGGTGAATCTTCCGGATAATTGTATTTCACCGACAGAAGTACCAACAAACAAATAATGTCTACTGCAAATTTAGAAGCTGATGTCAACTAATGATTCTTCAAAATTGGTTCTAGAATTTTGTTATAATACATAGAACGGCAACAGTCGCCTGACTCACTGACAATGGAATGTAGCACCATCTTACACTTTTGCACTCCCAGGATATGGTACATCTGAGAGTATGTTGAGAGTACAAAGTAGCCATTTTTTGAACTGAAGTCTATGCCCAAAATCCAAGACACCTTTGTAGCTTTTGCCACTGGAGCTGTATTTATGTAAGATTATGCAAGAATCAATGAGAAAAGTCAGATAGACATAATGATGGGAGTTGTGTTACATGCTAAATGGATAAAGCTACATTCATAGACCAAATCTAACTGCAACCTGATTTACACATTACACCCACCGGCAGTTTTCAACCCAACAGACAGCTTAGCAAGTACTCAAGTTACACCACAGAGCTGACTCGCAGCTCACTTTGAAAAATAAACTCCATAATACTGCATTTCAATGATTAAAAGGAAATAGAGCTAATCCACCTAAAATTGTGGTATTTTTGGCAAGTGCGTTTGACCTATTTTATAGGCACAGTACCTTTAATACATAAAACAATTTGACTGTCACAATATCAGGAGCACAAGCACAAATTGCAATTTTTAGATTAACATATAAAGGTTTTGTCTATCTAACTACAGAAGTTCATGATCCAGCGCAATTGCAGGATCCCCATAGCTAATTGGCAAATAACGAGCTGCATGCTGCTGATTGCCTCTCTGCTCGCACATGCCTTTCCAACATCTCCACCAACATTCAATTGCTTCTATCAGCGAGTATCAGCTGGTACTGCAGTGCTGATTAATGCCACTCCCAAACATGCAACCAGGCTTTGTATCATTCTATTTTGCTGGCACTACCCAAGGTTGCTTTTGGTGGGATCACTGCAGATTAAGGAAAGAGTGTCTTCAGTGCTACCTCTACGGTTGGTTGTGATATGTGGCAGACCTAGCAGTTAGTTGCATGCAGCTGCTTGGAAAATCTGAGGGGCAGCAGAGCAGCTGTTAGATTACCTAGTGCAGCACCCAAAACAAAAATGGCAGCTCAAACAGGAAAGAAATCACTAGAAGCTACAACGCCCACTGATCTCCCATCATTAGCTAATAATTTTTATGAATATTTGAAAATGCAAACAATCTGCACATTGATAATTGATGCTCCACTTACTAAAAAGTGTGCCTTGCTGCTCATTAGGGTCAAGACGATTAAATGTTCTTTACTATACATTACAGTAAATTGATGCATTTAGTTTAATTTAAATGTGCATTATAGCACAAATTTCACAGCCATTGGGTACACAGGAAAATCCCACAAACAGAAATGAGACAAATTCATCTTAATCTGATTACAAGATGTTTGTTGAACAGTCAACGTTGATCAGGGCACCAGAAAAACTCTTCAAATAGTGCTTTCAAATCTTGAACTTCCATTTGAACGGATAGTTAAAGCCTGGGTTTAGTGCCTTATCCAAAGGACTTGTACCCACCCGCCCCCAACCAAGTGGCACATGCTCAGCACTGCACTGGATTGTCAGTCCAGAATTATGAGGTTTGAAGTCTCAACTTCTAACTCAGACAATACTACCAAGCCACGCTGACAATGTACCATAATTCCCGACAGATACTCTGAAGTAGTATCTTGCGGGGCTGGTTTAGCGGTGGGCTAAGACAGCTGGTTTGTAATGCAGAACAAGACCAGCAGCGCGGGTTCAATTCCCGTTCCAGCCTCCCCGAACAGGCGCCGGAATATGGCAACTAAGGGCTTTTCACAGACTTCATTGAAGCCTACTTGTGACAATAAGCGGTTATTATTATTATTAAGACGGTCAAGAGGAGACTTGATAAGGCTATTCAAAATTATGGATGGTTTTGAAGAGTAAATAAGGAGAAACTGTTTCCTTTAGCAGAAGTCAGAAACCAGAAAAAAGATTGAAGATTATTTACAAAAGAACCAGAAAGGACATGGGATTTTTTTAAGAAGCAAAGGTGAGTTGTGATCGGGAAATGTGCTACCCTAAGGGTGGAGGTAACAGATTCAATGGTACAGGGAAGACGACAAAACGGAGTGATTTTTTTTTTTTGCGACAAGGAATCATGCACACATCATAGTGCAAAGTGACTGCAGGGTGAGGGGTCAGAAAATTAAAGCTTTTTTTTTTAAAGATCTGAATGAAATGTAAATGCTTCCAGGCCAGTTCAAATGGGTGAAACTATTAAACTTCAAGTGGATAGACACATTAGCTTTCCCTTTACCTTCTATTACAGTCAAGACTGTGGACCAACGCACATGAATAAAATCAAAGTGACCTCAGCATTTCAACATTTCTGTCTTTGATGTAGTTAATACAGGATGAAGTAAATACCAACCCCAGAATATGACCTTGCTGGATTATGCCCATGCAAAGCGAAGCAAAGGATTACAGAGAAAGGGAGACAGGTCCAAAAATATTTTAAAAGGCAGGATTCCATAATCAATAAGTCAGAATCTAATCCCTGGCAGTAACATTCAAAAAGGAAATGGATAAATATTTGGAGAAAAATTTACAGAGCTGTGGGGAAAGATGTGAGTGAACTGACTAGGTAGCTCTACCAAAAAACTGTCATAGGTACAACAGGCCGAATGGGCTTTTTCTGTTCAGGACCCCATGATTAACTAAACAGAAATTAATTTTGTGGGACATGCCTCGTTTCTGAAAGAAATATTTTTGATTTGAAATTGCAATTTTTTCCCCCAATCCACACCAGTCAGTCAGTACCCATGGAACCATAAGGGTCCGTGTGGGTTCACGTCCCACTTCAGATTCTAGAGTGCAAAATTTTGGCCGATACTTATGGCAGCGCCCTCACCTCTGGGTCAGAAACTGAAGTTTAAGTCCTGCTCGGGAACTTGATGGCTATGAGAAGTGGGTAGGTTCATAACATAGCCAAATAGGCAGACAAGAGTGTTTACTGGTCAGCCATACTGCAGAAAGCAATAGCAAACCACTACAGCACTTTGTTAAACATAATCATGGACCAATCCAATAGAAGTCCGTGGTCGCCACTGCCTTCTTAGAGCATGGTACCTGAAAGGGGAGGTTACGTGCATGTTTTATTCAGAAGTACAAGTCTGATTAGGTTTAGGTTATGTTTATGTCACTAATCAAATACTGCAAAAAATCTTTTCTTTGAAAGAAAGGGCAGACCAGGCATCATGAAATGATCACAACATGCCACAGCACTGCATAACAATGTTTCAGCAATAGCCAAAATCCACAAATTCCTTAAAAAGCACTACGTATTATAGAGGCAGCAAGACAGATAATAAGACTTGCCAGTATTTTCCACACCCAAGTCACTGCACAAATTCAAAATAAATTTGTAAACAATTAGATGAAACAATTTCATTAGAATAAGCGTGAATTATGCAACCTTTCTCAATGTCAGTCCACCCAAGCACTCGTTGTGAACAAGAGGCTGGAGAATGATAGACAGCAATGAGATCAAATAAAGAGGATCTAAGAAATGCCACGTCAGGGGTTAGAAAGCTGACCTAAATATTCTAATTTCCTCTTCTCCATAGGGACAAATCTACCCACTGTTCAGCTCAAATTTGCAATCTCTTTAAGATTCTAACGTGACTCCCTTGAGCTCTCATGACTTTATGGAAAGAATCGCTTTCTGGAAAAATTGGCCAGGTACGATTGCAAGGACCAAATCAGTAAGCCACACATAAAGTGGAAATCTTTAAAGACTTTCAAAATAATTACTGGGAAAAAAGTTTACCCATTTAATCTTATTTATAATTTTAAGCACCCCATAGCCTTTTTAAAATATGAAGACTTATCCAAAAAGATAGAGGACATTTATAGACCTCTTTTCTAAGGGCTCCAATGTCAACCTCTAAACAGATTATAAGCTTGTATGAAGTACAATGCATATCATTGAATTTAAAAAGAACTATTAAGAAAGTGATCATATACTATTAAAATCTGAACAGGGCGGCAAGGTGGTGCAGTGGTTAGCACTGTTGCCTCACGACGCCAAGGACCCGGGTTACTGTCAGTGTGAAGTTTGCACAGTCTCCCCGTGTCTGCGTGGGTCTCACCCCCACAACCCAAAGATGTGCTAAATTGTCCCTTCAAAATGATTAAATCCGAGTTTGACAAACCGCAAAAAAAACATTGAAATGTGAGGTTGTGTTTGGCAAGAGCTCATGGGCCAATGAGTCAAAACTAGGACAGTCACAAAAGATCTCCCATTCGATACAATTAAAGTGGCATTAATAATTCCCCTGAGTAGTAAATATAAAACAACATACAAAGCAATGATTTAACAAGCAAATGTGGAATACCAATTGAACAAAGCAGTTCCAATGAGTACAGGTGGCACTTATTTAATACCATTATTCCACAAGTAAAATAAAATTAAAGATAAAAATGAATGGTGAGTTCAAGACAGAATTTCAGACATGAGGCAAAGCTTTAACCATACTTCAGAGCTATGCCTTTGCTGCACTCTAATGCCGAACAACACCTTTTATACACTGCCTAACAGGTAAAGGTAGATCAAAGCATTTCAAGACCCATGAAATTTGCAAAGGTGGCTGAAGGCACAGCCCCCAATGGTGGAGTGGAGTGGGGGAATGAAAAAGCCAAGAGTAGAAAGTTTGGAGAGGGGTTGTAGCATTGGGGACGGTTAGAGATAGTGAGAGGGTGGACAGAGGATGATGATTTTAAGTTGAAATGTTCAGTGGTGTCAGGATCAACGCAGGACAGTAAGTACAGGTATGAAGGATAATTGGGAGTTGGCAGAATTGTGGATAGCTGAGAATGATGAAAGATGGGAGCTAGGCAGCAGAGCATAGAGATGAAGTCTATGAGGGTCTTCCTATAAGATGGGCTGAGGTAGCAGCAGACATTTCTAGAGGTGGTAGCACAGAAGACTTCAAGATTGAAAGCTTAGCACGGTGGTGCAATGGTTAGCATTGCCACCTCACGGTGCGGAGGTCCCAGGTTCGATACCGGCCCTGGGTCACTGTCCGTGTGGAATTTGCACATTCTCCCCGTGTTTGCATGGGTTTCACCCCCACAACCCAAAGATGTGCAATGCAGGTGAATTGGTCACGCCGATTTGCCCCTTATTTATTTTTTAAATAGATTGAAAGCTTAGCTTATGGTAAAAAAGGTCGCTGGATTTGAGACAGTCTGGCTCAATGCAAGTCAGTGGCGTGAAGAGATGGAACTGGTTACAAGGATATGGCATTTATTAGGGTCAAGGGATCTGGGGTTCAAGGATTATGTGAGAAACCACATTGTTGAGAATGTTGAATATTCAATTCAGTTACACATTGATGCAATCAAAATATTAGCTCCATGAAGCAGCACTGAAATATACAATCAAAAAGCAGTTCTAATTTTGACTATTTCTTCCATAATCTTGAAGTTTTAGAACATAGAACAGTACAGCACAGAACAGGCCCTTCGGCCCTCGATGTTGTGCCGAGCAATGATCACCCTACTCAAACCCACATATCCACCCTATACCCGTAACCCAACAACCCCCCCCCCCCCCCCCCTTAACCTTACTTTTTAGGACACTACGGGCAATTTAGCATGGCCAATCCACCTAACCCGCACATCTTTGGACTGTGGGAGGAAACCGGAGCACCCGGAGGAAACCCACGCACACACGGGGAGGACGTGCAGACTTTTAATAAAATGTTAATGAAATTTTAATGAAATTTCCGGGGGGTGGGGAGAAGGTTCACGACGCAGTCCTATTTATCAAGTTTGCATGAATTCCAGATTCCAAGAATTATTGGTAACCTACACCTTGTTAAAGAGAAGAGAATTATTAGCTAACCACAACTGCCAAAATACACCAGGTGAATCTGATCACATTTGTAACAGTCCATCCCTCACAAGCCACGTTATTTGCTGCAGTGAAGCAGTAACAGATCAATACATTTATCTGCTCTAACACCTATATAATGCTCTTTTGGGACTTCTGGCTTGCTGTTGCACTTTACAATTTTTACTTATTTTACTTGTGCTAGTTAATCCGTGACCAAATGAAGCTTCACTTATAGGCAAATAGACAATCTGAAAGCTCATGAACTTTAGAAATGTATTCCAACAAACTGACCGTTAAAGTTTGATGGTTCTGATGCAGAAACAAGAGGCATTTTAAAGAAATAAGATACTCCTTGTGCTTTTTTAACCTAATATTTAATTTATTCTATGTACATTAGTCTTTAAATCATCAGGTCAAGGATCAATTATTTTCTTGAAATATTGCTAGAATTGAAAGAAAATACAGACTTAGAATAAAGACAACAGCCACTCACTGTTGTGGACAAATATTGGGATGATATAAAAGTACAGATATAGTGTCTCAAATCCAGCTTTCCAAAACCCAGGACACCCAATGAACAGGATTTTTAAAAAAGAAGTCATCACCTGACTTCCCTTACTCACTGACATCTTTGATCTAACTGTACAGCAGGGAAATTCCTTTGGTGTTGCCCCCCCCACTCCACCACCAACACCTCACTGAAGTGCAATGGGAATGCCATTTACATGAACAGAGCTACTGCCACGCTTCCAGCAAAGTAACACTGCCGGATCCGTCGAATGCTGTTCCAAAACATTTCCTGGGTAATCTTGCAGCATTGTCTCAATTTATTTCACAACTGCCTTTGCAATCCTTACTTGAAAAATATACCCTACACGCCTGACCCAGTCCGAAGAGCCCAAATCCAAAAACTGGCAAGGTAGTGTCCTAATAAAAAAAAAAGTAAGGTTAAGGGGGGGGTTGTTGGGTTACGGGTATAGGGTGGATACGTGGGTTTGAGTAGGGTGATCATTGCTCGGCGCAACATTGAGGGCCGAAGGGCCTGTTCTGTGCTGTACTGTTCTATGTTCTATGTTTGTAATCTGGCAGATTTGGTGCAGAATTTGCCGGTTTGAGACACTACTTGTAATTTCAATGATTATGGTACAGGAATGATGGGCCCAAGGGCCACCTTCTGTGATGCATAATTCTAGGATTTCATCTCGTTGATGTTTCAAGGAAATAAACACATCTCCCATTTACACCTTTTCTAACCATGCTTGCTTTAATTGGCCAGACTAATGGCAATCAATACTGTTTTAACACTTTGTTGTGATATGAAATTCTTATGCCTGTGGTAACCATAAAGAACTGCTACCAATTCAAGAACGATAAACTTGAATACCAATGGAAGTTATGATTAAAGTTCAAATGTCTTTGCAGCCTTCTTTTTTTCATTCAAAGGCTGTTCTGTATCTTTGATTTCTAATCTTGGCACATTACCTTCCAAAATAAGAAAATTATTGTAATTTTTATGTCAAAGATCCCAGAGTTTCAGTAAGGGGCATACAATGTCCATATAATTGTAATTCCTTTTGTGGCTGGAACTGACATCTCGGTGTTTAAGAACTTGTAAAAACAAAGGGCCTTTTTAAGGCAACACACTGTGAATGTTGCTGTTTACTCAACATCTGTACAGAGTTGCCATCTGCAAAAATGCACTACTGTACTGGTTGATATTTTAACTCTGAGCTTTCCAAATCTAACTATCTTCGAATTCAACATTTATCAGCTTTAAAAAAAAAGGCTTTTATTTACGAGGCCGGGAATCACATTACATTTCAAATATGACTGACAGAGCCCTCTTTTTTGATCAAAGGATAAATGAACCATGGTGCCCATGCATAGCAGGAATTCTAACAGCCCAACTGAAAATGGTTTGCATCAATAGGATTAGCAAGCAGAGTAGATTTAGATTCCATCTCTAGTTCTATTACACAATGCTGAGATATGAAATGTCAAAACACATGGTATGGCAATAGCTAATTGACCCAGAGGTGTCCAGTAACAGAACACTGTACTGATGGTGTAATTACTGGAATGCAATTTGACACCAGAATTACTTACTGGGATTTTATGGCTTGAGGTGAAGTCCAAAACATAACCTTTCCAAATTTGAATTGATGCCTAAATATGGCTCAGCAGTTTCTTTCCATTTTGGTAGGTGTATCTTTTTTAAAAATACATATTTTCTGACATGGGCTTCTTGATGACAGTTCAATATGTTACTCAAATTCAACTTGTCAGGTGGCCGAAAGATTATTGTTGAAGCCAGAGTCAAAGAGACCAATCAAGGGATGTTTGGCTCAACCAAATCAGATGGGCATTTGGAGCCAAGATAATAACTGGCTTTTGCAGGGATATGCGGAAAGAACAGAGGGAGCGTGACTAACTAATAGCCTTTTCAAAAAGTTTTCGCAGGCACAATGCAGCAAATGGCCTATTTCTGTTCTTCATGATTCAACGAGTCAATGAAGACTCAGAGCTGGGTACCATCATGCATGTGAAAACTGAATCCTTGTTTATGGTTAAAGGTGACAACGGGTGATATGTAAATAATAGAAGGGGACCAAGAATGGAAACACTGGATGCAAAGGCAACCAGGTGGACAATGGAGAATTTTTTGACGTGATGTAATGTCTGTTGTGTGAAAGGTAGAAGTGGGTCTAAGAGACAGATCTATATGTGCATTATGGGGAATAAACATCAGAGGAAAAAGGTGCACTTGACTTGTTGAAAAATAATTTCATCTAAACTGCTACTGGTAACAGACCAGTGCGGTTTCAGCATTTCTGCCCAGGGTTGGGAGATCTTGCAATATTCTTTTACTTATTGAGATAGCCTGAAGATGCCCCAGAATTTACATTTTTATGCTAAATAATTCAGCTGGTGATGTCACAGAATTGTAGTGGCCATGTATATTTAAATATGTAAATACAGTGGGTTCACCAAGCCTTGATGCCATGACCAGTATAAATTATTTTAAAAGCTACTGGGTAACATTCCTGCATGTTTTTATAAAGTGTTGCTCAATAAAATGGTCTTGCACAATAGCACTGAAATGTTATGCAACAATAATTTTCAGAACTAAACTAGTGACAAACCACTAAAGCGCTCTATGGTTGTTTAAAAATCCTTCCATTTTTCCATTTCCTTGTCATTGTTTTCCCAAAACAGGTAGTTTCTAGCAGTATTTACATTGGCAGGTTCCATTCTGGAGATACCGCATATTCAGAGAGGTCTGCAGCACAGAAAAGGCCTTCAGCCCGTCATATCTGCAGAGTCAAAAATAACCACTTAAATTTTTCTTTCCCATTTTCCAGAACTTGGCCCATAACCTTGACATCACAACTGCACATCTAAATACTTCTTAAGCGTTGAGGGTCTCTGCCGCCACCTCCCTTTTGGGCACTGAGTTCCAGATTCCCACCACCCTCTGGGTGAAAATGTTTTTCCTCACATCTCCTCTAAACCCCTGCCCCTTAGCGTAAATCTATGCCCCCGGTCACTAATCCCTCCGTCAATGTTTCTTCCTGCCTACTCTATCTATACCCCTTGTGAAGTCAGAGTGCACAGCAAGTAAATAAAGCATCAATCGCATCCAAAAACTCTTGAAACCAAAAGTGAAAAGAGTGGAATGTGGGACATAGGAATATGTTAGTGATAATAATAATAATATAATAATTTTTATTGTCACAAGCTTACATTAATACTGCAATGACGTTACTGTGAAAAGCCCCTCGTTGCCATATTCCGGCACCTGTTAGGGTACACTGAGGAAGTGCTAACCACTGTGCTACCCTGCTGCCCATACATACTGTAGAACAGCCACTATTCTGGAAAAGGGTTTTGCGTCACTTTTAAACCAGTGTAATTTTAGTATAAAATAAACCGTAGTTTATTTTAGTCACCACTTGAGCAAAACATCGGAGATGCGGTCCTGATTGGGTGAACTCAACATTTGAGCCTTTCAAGACAATTAATCGAGGTTTGATTCTGACTTTGGGCGACTGGAGTCTGCACGTTCTCTCGGTGTCTGCGTGGGTTTCCTCCCACAGTCCAAAGTTGAGGTTAGATGGATTGGCCATGATCAACTGGGCAATTTGGCAGCACGGTAGCATTGTGGATAGCACAAATGCTTCACAGCGCCAGGGTCCCAGGTTCGATTCCCCGCTGGGTCACTGTCTGTGTGGAGTCTGCACGTTCTCCCCGTGTGTGCGTGGGTTTCCTCCGGGTGCTCCGGTTTCCTCCCACAGTCCAAAGATGTGCAGGTTAGGTGGATTGGCCATGATAAATTGCCCCTTAGTGTTAGGTGGGGTTTCTGGGTTATGGGGATAGGTTGGAGGTAGGGGCTTGGGTAGAGTGCTCTTTCAAGAGCCAGTGCAGACTCGATGGGCCGAATGGCCTCCTTCTGCACTGTAAATTCTATGAAAAAATTGCCCCTTAGTATCCAACTGCTAGGTGGGGGGCGTTGGGGTATAGTATTCTATTAGAGAGGTGGTCAGTGAGGGCTCGATTGACCAAATGGTCTCCTTCTGCACTGTAGGCATTCTATGATTTTAAGACTGACTTTGGCTCAAGGTAGTCCTAACATCCAAGAAATCGGTAATGAAGCAAAGCTGAAGTGTTCAAAATTAAAATGACTACATTTTCAGAGACCAAAATTAACTACAAGGTTTTGAATTTTTGTACTCAAGATAAAGAACTTCAATACTAATTAAAACACATTTTTGTACTTTTGAAATGTGAATTCTCATTCATTTCACTCAGATACTGTAATGTAGAACTGACTCTTTATTCTGCCACAGATGTTTTGACGAGCTTTGTGCTTAAAGCAAATCTGTCACTTTCGGAGAATTGCCTACTGATTTCTAACAGCAAGTTACATTGCTGAGTACATTCTTTTGTTGCTTCCCCACTCCAAAGCATAACACTCCAACAGCACTAGTGTGAATTTTTCAAGTTCCCACCCCGGGTCAAATTATCAATTTAGTTGTGAGCAATCATCTGGGCTGTCTCACATTCAGTAAATCTAAATTCCGATTATCCAAATTTACTTCACTTCAGTCTCCTTACAGAAAAAAAAGGTGACTTTCTGCACCAAAATTGCAAAAACCTGGAATACACTTTGTTTAATGTATGGTCATAAAGAGCTTTCATTTAAACTGGACACTTTGAAAGAGACAGAACACAACTGGATCAAGATCAGATGGTTTACAACATTGACTTGCCTTTAATGAGTTAATCTGTGCGATACTACATTTTGACAATGTACGTTATCCATTTTACACAGGTACAATGCTTGCCTTCATTAATTCGATAAGGGAGGTAATCGGAGAATTATAGTATGCTTCATCTTGAGGAATAAACTGCTGCAAATACTACAAAATTAAATTTATCAGGAGATTATATTCTGTTAAAGGACCTCAAATATTTGATTTCCTTCACTGAAGAATCTCTAGGCTAGACAACATGCACGAAACTCATCAGAATTCAGCGCATTTTTAAATTTGGAGACCAGAATGGAAGAGTTGAACGACCTCACGATCCAACTCATGTAAGTAACAACATTAGAAGAATACCCAGGCTTACTTTATGTTGATTCACACATACAAATGTTCTCAAAGTCTTATTCACCACCAGGATTACTCGTTTGACACAATCCTCAAATACCTTGATTGTGTTAATACTCCAATCCCTTTATTCCACATTGGCCTCCTCACAATAATTAGCTTATGATTGGCCTATTCAATCGTATTTTCTTATAGCATTGCAAGGGGGTGGAATTTGGCCAACCCACTTCATTCAAAGACGTTTCTCGCACGATTTCCCGATCCCCTGTCTTCAACAAAAATCAAGTGCCTCGATTGCAGAGTTCACTCATCAGCCTAGATCAAATTTATGTTAAAGAACGTACCTCAGATTCCACTGGAGTAGGCCATCTTGCAGAATTCTATTTTCCCCACATCCTTCAAGTTTGATCATTATTTTTACTGCAAGGTTTTGGAAGCATAAACTGATAACAGAGCATCTGGTACTTAGTTAAGGATTACGAAACAGAAATGACAAATGAGGAAATGGGGTGAACTAGAGTCAGAAAGGGAAAGCTTAGATTAAGAGGAAGAACCGAAAAAGAAAGAAATAACTTTTAATCTAGTGCAAAAATTTACTACCTGTAGAAGTGAAATTCTGCAGTCTGAACTGTTCCTTTTCTGGGCTGGAGAGATCAAGTCACATTGCATGAACATAGATCTCTACATGTTACGTAGCAACCATCACTTTATGTTAAGTAGCAACTATCACTTTCCGCAGCGTGTTTAATTGGTAACTAATGCGCAGATGCTGCAGCTTCGTTACACTCTTGGGTGGGGGAGGGTGAGCAAATTGCTGAACAAATTCTGTTGATTTTCAATCAACTCGGTATCTTTACTTTGCCACAAGGCGATGTCACAACGATTTGGCAGCAAATGTGGATAATTGAGAACTCAACGAGGGTCACGACAGAAACCTCAATATTCATATGTAACAATAACGGAGATTAAATCTAATGTACCCCCATGCAGAACTTAAATTCAAGTATAAATATCCATACTCCTGAATGAATTTGAAACCACATTGAGCATAATACAGTACACTAATTTAGTGGTCTGACAGCATCTGTGGAGAGAGGAGGCAGTTTGGACGACTACCGATGGAAAGAACTGGAAATAGGGTCAGATTTATACTGTTGTTTGGGGGGAGGGGGAAGTGGGGCTGGGTAGAGAGCCAGCGATAGGTGGAGATTGGCAAAGATGTTGTGGACAGAAAGACAAAGGAGGTGATTAAGGCTAGGAAGTGTGCACATTAAGAGATTAGGATGTGTTACTGGCAGAACAAAGTAAGCAGTGTGTCAAAGGACTAATAGGAACAGGCAACAGATGACCCAGGTGGGGTGGGGGACACAATGGTGAGGGAAAAACAAATTGATGGAAGAAAAATAAAGTAAATGATAGAAATAAAAATGGGGTGAAGGTAGAGGAGTGAGCTGTTGAACTCATAAGTCCAGAAGTCTGTGTCATGCCTAATTGGAAGAGGTGGTGCTGACGCTCCAGCTTGCGCTGTGCTTCACTGGAACATTGCAGCAGGCTAAAGACATATGTGGACATGAGTGCAGGACGGTGAGTTGAAATGGCAGCGACAGGAAGGTCTGGATCCTGCATGCGGACGGACCGAAGGTGTTCTACAAAGCAGCCACCCCCACTGCGTTTAGTCTCTCCAAAGTAGAGTCGACCGCATATCAGAAAATGCAACAGACCAGATTGAATGAGGTGCATGTGAAGCGCTGTCTCTCTTGAAATGGTGTGTTTAACCCCTTGGATAGTGAGCATGGAGGTATGGGGCAGGTGTTACACCTTTTGCGATTGCATGGGAAGGTGCCGTGGGAAGAGGATAAGGTGTAGGGGTGATGGAGGAGTGGACTATATCCCAGTGGGAACATTCACTGCGAAATGCTAACGGGGTAGTGCAGGGAAGATGTGATTAGTGGTGGCATCATGCTGGAGTTGACAGATGATTCTCTGAATGCGGAGGCTGGTGGGGTGAGGCCAAGGGGAACCCTATCTCTATTGTGTATTATTGCATATTAGTACATTCAGGTTATTTGGATCCTTGCAAAATTAACCTAATCACCATTTGGAAAGTTCAAGTAGACTGAAAATCCAATTATTTGTATACTATCAGACAACTGGTTACCCGAATTATTAACTCCATTTATGTCTGAGTATGTCTGTCGAGATGTGTCTTAAACTTTCATTAAAATGCACTTAGTAAACCCAAAGTCTTCAGATACCAACGTATTCTGAACTAGTTTAACAGTTTCCACTGCTTCCAATGTAATTACTTAGTAAGTCTCAAGAACCACATGAATACTTTCAACATTTCTATAGTGTAAACAGATCAGATTTGATCAGACATCATATATGCGGTGGGATCTAAATGCACTTCTGTTCCAGCTAATGCAGTTAAAAAGGCAGAGTGCTGTTTTTCCTTTGTGTAGTTTCAAGGAAGCCACACCCATCACATCTACACAGATGCAAGGCATGAATTCATACTAAAGAACTTCAAAACAACTTGGCACCAAAATGCTTCCTTCAAAGCTATACACAACCCAGCACCAGTAGTCTTTATAAACAGAAAACAAAAATCTTTAATCCGTATTTTCTGCATAAACCTGAATGCTAATGTTGTAATATTCTAACAGTGCAAAATGCTCACGTCCTCAGGGGGTTATAACACTGGTCCCTCAAGTTATAACTACTACACAAATTAAACCTGGAATCCCACCTGCATTTTCAATAAGCACAAGCACACAATCTCAAAACTAAATGCACACATTTTGCATTAAAGGTAAAATTAAGGTTCCGAAAGATGACTGAAGAATGGTTTCATAAATTCACTGAAGTAGTGAATTAGGAATTTGGTTCAAACCTGGATTTACAAATTGCAATGAGGTGCAGCACACAATCAGACAACTGAAATCATCTTCAGGGTATCCAGTATACCGTACCACCGCAACCAAGATCAGCCCATTTTTAGTCAAATGAGAGCAAGTGGACAATCTAATACGTAAAATTGAAGACTTTACAAAGTTTCTGATTAACATAATGTCTTAATTTTCCACATGCTGAGAAAAGCACAAAATGGCTGCTCTGCAGAATGCTCGGAATAGAAAAAATTAACCAGTTGAAATGATGCACATTCCTGTCCTTGTATTCCAAATACCTCATTTAAAAAGGATCAGACAGCATTAAAAATCCCCCAATCTCCTTTGTTGCTTGTCGGAGTTGTGCTTAAAAATGTAACATTTACATATATAGCATATCCAGGTTACTCATTGTGGGAACAGCTAGTTTAGTGATGTGCTGGAGGGCAGTGCAATCAATGGAATCCTGTGGGAGATGGGGCAAGTGGAAATAATAAATAGTCCAAACAAAAGTTTACCTTTCGGAAAACTCAAATGCAAGCCAAAATCAGTTTTACAATAGTCTCAGAATTCCATTACATTAAGATTGAGATGGTTAGTTTAAATTTAATTAGTCAGATGACCATTGTTTGGTTTGCAATACTGATGCATCTAAACATATGGCAATCTGGGTCCACACATCTGTACTGAGATAGGAATTTAGCACAATGCAGCTAAGTGATGTCTTCAGCAATCAGAATTAAATGCTGCTGTAACCAACACAATTCCCAATGCAATCAGAAAAAAACAAAATCAAGAACAGGAACAAACAGGATTAATATGTTTTTAAAACCACTAGCTGATCTATGACACTGTACACCATAAAACAAAGTGCAATCTTCAAATCAAGCAAACTTAGCAGATGGATCAAGGTGGACGACAAGAAGAGGGGAGCAAGGAAGCCACTTCAGCAAGGGAGTTGGCATGCGGCAGGGAGTGTTTGAAGAGCTTGAAGAAGTCGGATTCTGGAGAATGCATTAAATGTTAGCACCTCCTATTTTAAATTTGGGGCGGGGGTGTTCCCAATTGGAGAGGGATTTGGTTTGATTTTCAAACCCAGAGATACACCTACATGTACAGGTACGGTTTCTTCATCTCTGAATAGAACATAGAATTTACAGCGCAGAAGGCCATTCGGCCCATCGAATCTGCACCAACCCTTGGAAAGAGCACCCCATTTAAGCCCCACACCTCCACCCTATCCCTGTAACCCCACCTAACCTTTTTTTGGACACTAAGGGCAATTTAGCATGGCCAATCCACCTAACCTGTACCTCTGAATAAACATTGATACTTCAGGATTTTGCTGAAATAAGGCAAAACATTGTGTTCGAAGTAGGACATATGACCCATCAAACCTGCTCTGCCTTTCAGATGGTCACGGCTGCTCTTTGGAATCAACACCACTTCTCTGCCCATTCACCATACTCCTGATTCTCTGAGACACCAAAACATCTGTCTACCTCAGCCTTAAATGTATTAAATAATGGAGCATCCCAGGTAAATGTAAAGTCGCCTTAGTCCCAGGTGACCATAGGCTGTTTTCCCCTTTGCGGGTGGGGGGCTGACTGGCTGATAGGTAGTGATTTAAGCTGCGGATCACCACACCTCTGATGAGGGGCAAGATTGAGAAGGCAGGGCCTTCATGAATAACCTCAAGACGGTACGGGAATTGAACCCGCACTGCTGGCCTTGCCCTGCATCACGGAACCAGATCTAGCTAAGTGGGCGTAACCAGCCCCCACAACACTCTGGCCAAAGAATTCCAAATAATTCACAAGCCTTTGAGTGAAGTCATTTCCTGATATCTCAATCCTAAATGATTGCTCCCTTATTCTGAGACTGCGCCTGTGTTTTAAGATTGCCTTACCAACAGGATCTTGTATGTTTCAATGAGATCACCTCAGTTTTCTAAACTGAGAAAATAGATCCAATTTGCTGAGCCTATCAAAGGTCAATCCTCTCACTCCAGGGACCAATTTAGTGAACCTTCACAGTACAATCTCCAATGCCAGCGAATCTTTTCTCACAATGTGGAGACCAGAACTGTACACAGTATTCCAGATGTGGTCTCACAAAAACCATGTACACCTTGAGCAAGACTTACTCTTGTACCCCAATCGCCTTGCAATAATGGCTAACATTCCATTTTGCTTTTTCAATGTTTGCGGTACCTGTATGTTAACTGTCTGTGTTCCTTGTAGGAGCATACCCAAGTCACTTTGAACATTAACACATACAAGTTTTTCACAGTTTAAAAAAGATTCAGTTCTTCTATTCTTTCGACCAAAGTGAATATCTTCACACTTACCATCACAATCCATCAACCATCTCGTTGCCCACTCACAACCAGTGTATATCTCTTTGCAGCCTGTCTCCTACCCTTGGATGACCTTCCCACCTAGTTTTGTTTCATTGTTAAACTTGTAGATACATTACCCTAGTCATCTAGTTTATTAATATAGATTGTAAATAGCTGAGGGCCCGCCACTGATCCTTGTGATACTTCATTATTCACTATCTGCTAACTTGAAAAAGTCCCGTCTATGCCCACTCTTTGCTATCTATTAATTGATCCTCTATCCATGGCAATATATTACCTTCAACTCCGTGTGCACTCTTCTTGCCCATTATCCTTGTGTGGCTCTTTTTTTTTCTTTTTTATAAATTTAGAATACCCAATTAATTTTCTCCACTTAAGGGGCAATTTAATGTGGCCAATCCACCTACCCTGCACATCTTTGGGTTGTGGGGGTGAAACCCATGCAGACACGGGGAGAATGTGCAAACTCCACACAGACAGTGACCTAGAGCCGGGATCGAACCTGGGACCTCAGCGCCGTGAGGCAGCAGGGCTAACCCACTGCGCCACCGTGCTGCCCTTGTGTGGCTCTTTAATCGAAAGCCTTTTGGCAATCCACTGGATTACTGGTTTGCTTTTATCTATCTTACTAGTTACATCCTTAAAAACTCCAATTAACTTCTTAAAACAGGATTTCCCTTTAGTAAACCCATGCTGACATGGTCTAATCATGCTATGCTTTTCCAAGTGCATTTTAACACTAAATAATATATTCCAGGATTTGCCCAACAACCGATGTTAAGACTAATTGGACTGTAGTTCCCTGTTTTCTATCTTCCTTCTTTCTTATAAAGCAGTATAGTCCAACTTCGGCATCTCCACATCTTATAAAGCAGAGCAATATTTGCCAAATTCCAATGAATTCTAGAAAATCATAGCCACATATCCACTATCTCTGCAGCCATCCCCTTCAGAACCTAGGGTGCAGATCATCAGGCCTGGAGATTTTTCACATTTTAGATATTAATTTCCCTAATCTGTAACGCTTTAAAAAAAGTAAATTTAGAGTACCCAATTCATTTTTTCCAATTAAGGGACAATTTAGCATGGCCAGAGGGCAGCATGTGACACAGTGGTTAGCACTGGGACTGCAGCGCTGAGGACCCGGGTTCAAATGTCCGTGCGGGGTTTGCACATTTCCCCCCAGGTTCGCATGGGTTTCACCCCCACAACCGAAAGATGTGCAGGCTAGGTGGATTGACCACGCTAAACTGCCCCTTAATTGGAAAAAGAAAAATAATTGGGCACTCTAAATTATTATTATTTAAAAAAAATAACCTGGACATCTTTGGGTTGTGGGGGTGAAACCCATGTAAACACGGAATTACTGCGCCAGAGTGCTGCCCGCTCCTTACTCTTTTTCGCCCCTAATGTACCACCCATTGCTGGAATTAAACTTGCCTTCTACTGTGACAGATACCAAATATTTGTTCAATGCCTCTGCGATTTCCTCATTCCCCATGTTCCTGATTCTAAATGAACCAACGCTAATTTTAGCTGCTCTTGCAATCTGTTTTTATATTACTGGCTACTTTACTCAGTCAATTGTTCCCCCCCTTTTTTTTTTAAAAATCAACTTGGTGGTTGCCCTTTGCTGGTTTTGAAAACACTCCCAATCCCCTGACATCCAAACTATTTTTCCAATATTGTAATCCTGTTATTTGAATCTAATACTATCCTTAACTTCATGAGTGAGTCACAGATGGGTCTTTCTTGGGTGAGATTTTATTTTTTCATGGTATCTATTATTGGTGGACATTTTGACTTGTTTCTTTAAACGTTTCCCACTGTTCATTTACAGCCATGCATTTTAGTCTATTTATCCAATCTACCTTAGCCAGTTCTCCCCAATTACCTGTGTAATTGGCTGTGTTTGATTTTATGATTCTGGGTTGTGATTGGAGTATGTCACTCTCAAAATTAATGGTATTCAGTGGAAGTATGATCTCTATTTCCCAGAGAATCTTTGACTATATTACTAATTAATCCTACACAATACTAGGTCCAAGATCATTTCATTCCTAATTGGTTCCAAAAAATATTGGCCCAAGAAGCAGTCACTGAAAAACTTGTGATTGTCCGGTTAATATGAAGATTAAAGCCCCCTCGTTTATTACATGCCTTTTTTACAAGCTCCAATGATCTCTTGTTTAATGCTCTGTCCAACTGTCTAATTATTAGAGGTACCTATATGCCCACCAGTGTTTTCTGACTATTGCTATTTCTATTCCAGATCATTATGAGGCCAGATCCCTGCCCTACAAAGTTCTTGTGTAATCCTTTACCATCAAGCTGCCCCATCTATTTTGCCATTTTATCTGTCTTTCTGAAATACTGCGTACCCTGGAAAAATTTCCGAACCTCCTTGTAATCATGTCTTTGAAATGGTGATCAGATCGAAATCATTTACCTCTCTGCTATTAGTTCAGCGATCTTAATACAGATAAATAACTTTTAGTTATCATTTTTTACTTCTATTTCCTGCAACCTTATTTGCAGATGTACATTTTTTGTTAAACTGTTCCTTCATGATCCATTCTCTTTGCCTTCATTCATATTACTATACTCCTCTGATGCCTTGGCCTCTCTTTGGATGTCTAAATCTCCCATCACATTTCCTCCCCAACAATTCTTCCCACCCCCAAACAGGTACTGCAGGTAAATATAAATATACAGGGAAAAACATCCTATGGATAAACTGACAAGAGGACTCAGTGTACTTTGAAATGCAACGTGACCTACCAACCATTATTTAAATATGAAATAAATTACCTACATACCACTTCAAAATGCACAATCTGATTTTTGCCGATCAAGATACAAACCACACATTGTATTTCTCAGCAGCTCTCAAGGTAGTTTGGGGAAAATAGTTAGGATTTATATTGCTATCCAGCAGTTCCTATTGGAAAACATGTATATAAACCTTGTATCAGATGGGAATCTGCTTTTGACATGATACCACAACATGGAAAAATGGCGTAGCACTCTTCATTGGTTAGGTTGACATACAGAAATGGCTATACGTTGCTGGAAATGTATGGAATTTACTTTTGTTTTTAATTGTCTGTACTCACATGGGCTATCACTGAAGAATGGAACACACCCTGCAACCACTTTGCCTCTTGGCAGTCTGATGAAAAATTAAATGACCCTGTTAGATTATGAGTGTACTTTCAGGAAAGTGTTTTTTGAAAATAAAGATATCCATTTGCCAAGTTATAAAGTCACCCGCAAGAGAAAATACTTGTGATGAATGGAAGACTTTAGGAATATTGGAATTTACGTATTGGGCAATATAAGGGTTAAAAGCCATTAGGTTAGAGTGAGGTTGACTGCAATAGTCATGCTTTTTAAAATAGAATTGTTTTGAAGGACCTGGGTGCTTTCAGCAGCCAGAAGGTGTGACAAAGGAATGCGTTTTTCAGTCTGGGCTAATGGACTGTGGTTTGACTGGGAAAGTCCCTGGGATGTTATGTGCTTTGTAGCCTGAAGAGTTATTTGTTTTCCAGCTTGGGGGGGGTGATGTCATTGCTGGATGGTGCCAGCAGAGAGACATTTTGAAAAGCTTTAGAAGCAGTGAGAAAATTTTGGAGATAACAGTTAAATTCTGATCTGCCCGACACTGGGAATCCACAATTCTCCAACACTGAGAGATTGAGAGCTGTATGTTTTTTCTTTGTTGTTTGATGTGAAATTGCATAGTAATGTTTAAGGGGGTATGCTGTTATTTTCGGGTGTGAAGTTAAAAAAGTTAATATTGTATTCACAACAAAGTTTCGTTTAAAAAATACTAAATCCCAATTTCTTCATGCAATCACTCCTTCAGCGAATCATTCTTTCTGCACAGTCTTATAAAATAAACTAAAATATCGGGGTTTCGGTCCAGTATCCTAGTCACTGTTGGGGTCTGGATTGAGATTGTAATACACTTTACTACCGCTGCTGAATGGCAGCTTCAACATAACTACAGTTTCAACATAACTACAGCAAGTATAGAGTTTTTTTTTCAATAAATTTAGATTACCCAATTATTTTTTCCAATTAAGGGGCAATTTAGCGTGGCCAAGCCACCTACTCTGAACATTTTTGGGTTGTGGGGGCGAAACCCACGCAGACACGGGGAGAATGTGCAAACTCCACACGGACAGTGACCCAGAGCCGGGATCGAACCTGGGACCTCAGCGCTGTGAGGCAGTTGTGCTAACCACTAGGCCACCGTGCTGCCCAGCAAGTATAGAGTTGACTTTTTGAATAAAACGGATCTTCAAAAAAATAAAATTAATTGCATTAAGAGCTATCCAAACAGGTTCTGGGGTTTCAAAATGAATCCCAAGTAAACTGAGGTTAGATATTGACTGGTCAATTTACCACAACATTAGTTTATATTTATATGGAGCTTGGCGCTTGGGAAGGGAATACTCAGGCTTCGGGATCAGGCAAATGGTGGAGTGAGATAGGGAAGGAAGGCTTGGAGGGATTTGGTAAGGATGAGAATTTTAAAATCAAGAAGCTGCTTGACCACGAGCCAATGTAGGTCAGCAAGCATGTAGGCATAGCTGCAAATAAAGAAACGGGCAAAGTTTTGGATGATCTCAAATTTATGGAGGATAGAATGCGAGGCCAGTCAGGATTAAAAATAATTATGAAATGAAATGAAAATCGCTTATTGTCACGAGTAGGCTTCAATGAAATTACTGTGAAAAGCCCCTAGTCGCCACATTCCTGCGCCTGTCCGTGGAGGCTGGTACGGGAATCGAACCGTGCTGCTGGCCTGCTTGAAAAGCCAGCGATTTGACCCACTGAGCTATAATTTAAGACTCTCTGGAGAAACTTTGAACAAATCAACTTGAAATATGTCAGAACTGGGGAATGCAATATTTCCATTTTCTTATTGTAGTTTCAAAGATTTCCTGATCATTTCGGAAAAATAGCAGAGCAAAGCTCCCCCATACTCTATCTTGATAATGTTCTTGCAAAACTCCCTCACTTACTACTGTCTGTTTTTTCCCCTTCCCTTGTCAGCTGTTTTTGTAAAGCACATTTCGATACTATAACATTTTCGGCAAGATCACAGCCTTGTCTTAGGAAGCTGACAGAACTGAAGGTCCTCAATTGTGCCGATATCTGTAGCCCACTTCTGGTAGTATAAAACTATTTGCAAAGAATCCCACTCAAAAAAGTTGAAAACATTAGCTCACTGTACTAAGTTTTGTGCAAGATCAAACTGGGGGCTGGTTTAGCACAGTGGGCTAAATAGCTGGCTTTCAACACAGAACAATTACAGTAGCGCAGGTTCAATTCCCGTACCAGCCTCCCCGAACAGACGCTGGAATGTGGAGACTAGGGGCTTTTCACAGTAACATCACCGAAGCCTACTTGTGACAATAAGTGATTATTATACTCCAGCCTCTTTCCAACATTTAGAATTTCATTTATCAGCTGGAACCATTTAACGGTGCAATTTCAATTGCAGCCTTGGTGCAAAACTACACCAATAATGCAGTTGTAGTCTAAATGCAGCATAAGTTTAGTCAGTATCTGACCTACAAAGTGAACCAAAAGTCTTGAAGTAGTAGTGATGGTACAGTTTGCTTCAGGGTCAGTGTAGACCTTAAAAATCAGATTTTAAAAATTTGTGCAGAACCAGAATTCTGCTTTCTTGATTCAAAAGCAGTGAATCAGACACCATTAACTTGTACGACTTAGAAATATTCCTTGGTCGGTATTAATCCTGTGCTAAGTAAGGTAATCATGTTAAAACTCACCACGCAATGTGGAGGATGGTTTTTAAAAATGGGAATGACAGCCAACTGATTATGGTGCTGGGACTAGCAATCCAGAGGTTCAACTCTCACTATGGTAAATAGTAAATTGAATTCAATAAATCAGGACACGGCAGCTAACACTATGAAAGCCGTCAGATTGTTCACAATCATTCAGGAAAAGGAACATGCCACCCCTCCCTGGTCTGACCTACATGTGACTCCATTCTCTTATGTTGTTGACACACAATGCTCTCAGGGCAAATACAGATGGGCAATAAACATTTTCCATCACAGCTTTGTCCACATCTCAAAAATAAAAACACCTTAGTGGTATTATAATTGGCTCCAGAATGTCAAGATGAGAGAAAAGGCGATGAAAGCCCTTGCTCCTAGTTAACCACCACGAACTGGCTGAACTGAATTCATGCACATCAGAAGTTATTTAATCTCAAAATTGCATGCAAGGTGTGTAAAAATAATCGAGCAAAATAACGGACAAAAATTGTAAACATTTCCACTAAAAATTTTGACTGGTTTACTCCATCAAAAGATTTCCAAAAATACTGCACCATTCACTTTGAAATGGTTATTCCTTTTATGCAGAATCAGGGAGCACACAGAAAAGAGAGCTATTTAGTTTGTTTCCAATGTGTCTCATGCATTGCTGCTAAATGCATTATAACACTCACTTTAGTACTCCCAAAGAACTAGTAACTGGCATGAAATCAAAATCAGCTCTGGAGTTCATAGTTGTGCACTGCATTGCATTAAAGAGGTCACCAACCTCTTTACCATTGCTTCATTACTGGCTGAAGGAATAGGTTTCTCTTCCCTTCCTCTCCCAACTATTTTGGTCATTCATCCTTCATTCAAACAACCTTTTACTGTGACAAACCAGATTTCTGTTTTTTGAAAGTAGTGAGATTCATATTCAAATCTTTTGTATCAATGCAAATTATAATTTAACTTGCAAAGAATGTGAACCAGACATTAACACTTAACTGTCACTGTATTCTATATTAAAAATGAAGATACCTGAAATTGCTAATCTTGTATATTTAAAAACATAGTTTGCTTCAGTTTGCATTGTCTCCTTATATGCGAGTTGAGCAACTGTACAATAAAATCCTATCAATGCATTAGTGCTCCACCACATATATAGTTTTAAATAGCTTTAAATGATGGCACGCAGACAGTTCGCCTGGAACAGCCATCCATTTCCTGCCTGTGGGGAGAAACACTGACAATAGCTTGCCTGGTTCCAATGGAAGCAATGCACTAACAAGCTCAGCTAACCACCTCCCTGATTCTGGCGGAAAAAATATCTCTCCTGGCACAGGAGGCCCAGAGAAAAACAAGGACATCTGTGCATATGACAAATTATTCCATAATAATCAGCTTAAAATTAATACACTTTTAAAGGAAATGGAGACTCACAAAGTAGGTTCACAGCCCTGCATGCCAACATGATTAACTGTAATGGGGATTTTGAAAACAGGATCAGTTTAAAACTCACTTTTTGCGAGTGATTTCATGTAATCAGGATTAAAAGCTAGAGTTTGCCTAACGCAGAATTAGGACCATATTTTACTAAATATTTAGTAGGCAACATATGGTTTACATGACTAACAACCCACCAGTCTAATGGAAGCCAAAATGGCACTTTTTGCTGCTGCTTCACAACTGAAATAAAGTACACCACAGATTTATTTTAACAGAATTTTTTAAATGCAAAAACAGGCTAGGAAAATAATTTACGTAAATTAAGCACAAGGGCACAACATAATCCTGAAGCTATAAAATTTCTACCACACAATTATTTTAATTGAATCCCCCAAAGTATGCACGCAAGATCTTGATCCTTATCAGATGTGCATCCTACAAGAACATACACTCCATTTCAAATTTCATCATGACACAGAAATAACCTTTACTTGGACAAATAACCTGATGTAAACATCACAAAGAACTTTAAATGTCTATATTTGAGTACAGTCAACAATGAACCTGCAAATATAATTGAATTCAGATGGAATTACGCTTAGTAAATCCAGAATAAAAGCTTTAAATCTGGGATGTAGTCCAGAAAGAATATTTATCTTCAAATATTTTCCTACTCATTCTTAATTCAGGTGGTATCTAAATCACAGTCCCGTCTTCACAATGGATTAGTGGATTTTGATGAAAAACAGTTATGTTTTAGAAATTTATTTACGGGACGCGAATGTCACTGGCTGGCCCAGCATTTATTCCCTGTCTCTAACTGCCCTCCATTTCAGAAGGCATTTGAGAGAACCACATTTCTGTGGGTCTGCAGTCACATGTATGCCAGACCAGGTAAGGACTGCAGATTTCTTTCCCCACAGGACATTAGTGAACCAGATGGGTTTCATGGTCATTAGATTTTTTAATTCCAGATTTTTATTGAATCGAAATGTCACAATCTGACATGGCAGGATTCAAACTGAGATCCCCAGGGCTTACTCTAGGTTACTAGTCCAGTGACAATATCACTATGTCAGTGCCTCCCCATTGTGACCATTTTTTTTCTCCCTCATCAGGGCTGCTAAAGGCAATTACAGCACTCATGGTGCTAACTCAGTATTCAATACGATTTGAACCCACCAGGCTGGGGGGGGGGGGGGGGGGGAGATCAAAAGATAACTCCAATACATTAGCCGGTTACGGCTGAATGGCCAAAAACACATGACGTTTTACAAGTGTCATTAAAAATATATTTTTCCAAATATCTTGGGCTGTGTCAACTGGATACAATTTTTAACTACAAAGTAAATGATTCTAACCTTGCTTTTAAGTCAACAATCACTCGTCCATAAGTGAACAGAATCCAGCAGTTTAATTTTTACTCCAAAGTACATGCCACTTAAAATTCATTTTTAGGATGGGGATACCACTGGCAAAGCTGCCAGTTATTGTCCATCCCTCAGGCTTGATATTAGAATAGAATAACTGAGCAGGGAAGAGTCAATCACGCTATAACTGGAGCCACAAAAAGGTTAGATTAGGTAAAGATGACAGATTCCCTTCCCGAAAAGGATGCTAGTGAAGCAGTTGGATTTTTATAGATATATATTTTTAACTGACTTCAAATTTCTAGAACTGCAGTGGTATGATTTGCATTCTCTGGATTATTAGACTAAACCCCTGAACATTAATCCAGTAATATAACATCACTGTGGGGCAGGTTTACCAATGTTGCTAAACCAATTACTAGGACACACAACTTCAGTACCTCCATCACACACTTCAATCCAAAGTGGCTCAATGTGAAGTGCAAATCCCACTTCACCCTAGTGTGAAACATGCCCTAAATCTACAAGATTACCACTTTATTGATTAGAATGTCAGGTAATTAAGCCATCAAAACACAGCTTTCAAAGAGCAACCCAGTTTATTCCAGCACTAACTCTTTCCCCATATCACTGCAATTTTTACCTCCAAGTGTTTATCTAACCTTCCTATTAAAGCTACAACTGAATTTATGAGCACCATCCTATCAGGTGCTTCAGTCTAAATCCTACCCACCTGCTGCATAATTTCATGTTGCCTCTTGCTCTTTGCTGACACCTCAGAAGCATGTCCTTTTGTTATTGACCCTTCAGTCACAGAAAATGGTTTCTCTTTATGTTCTTCACCTAAATTTTTCATGATTTCCAACAGCATTGGACACAATACTTCAGCTGGAGTCAAACTAATATTTTATGAAAGGTTAGCTCAATTTCCTGACATTTATATACCAAGCCTCTATTCATAAAACCCAAGATCCATTTTATTATTAACTGCTTTGCTGACCATCCTGCCATTTTCAAGGAAATTGTGCATAAACACCCACGGGTCTCTTTATCCTTGCACCCCTCTTTAAAAGTATACCATTAAGCTTGTATTGTCTTTCCTCATTCTATGACTCTATGACTATGACTTCTTAAAATGCATCACTTCACAGTACTCTCATTTGTCTGCCCATTCCATCAGCCTATGGACACTTCAGTTTGCGCCTTGCACACTTGCAAAAGCAGTCCACATCATATAATTAAGGAACCATACGGCAGTTAATTAAAAATATAAATTATTAAAAACTTGTTCACAATAATGCTAGAACTTAAATATTTTCCAAGTCAGAATGGAAATTTCTTACATGAGGAGACATTGTATTATTGTTTCGGTTTAGATGTGAAAGTGGACAAACAGATAACATATACACAACTGGCATGACAAGTGCTCCTGCTCCTCATTTCTTTACTTCAATAAATTTCATACTGTTTACTGGGATTTTTACGTACAATACATGCACATCTTCATCGAGGAAATTGCCACATAATATTAAGATTAATGCCCAAGTATTTCCCCATACCAGTTAATTGTATTGCCAGTAATAAGGACATTAGAATTTAAAATCTGTTGGTACTTCAAATTATTGCACAAAGAAATAGCAAGATCTCAAATATCAGTTTACTCAATGGTGAGAGACTAGGAAACTGGAGAATGAGATATTAATGTATACAAATTTAAAAACAATTTACACAAATCGCTAACAGGTACAAATACAGATCAAAAATTCCAATGGAATATTGCCGTTTGTCTCAAGGGGACTGCAACACATGGAGAGGAAGGAATAAGGAGTCTTGATCAGGCCACACCTGGAGCACTGTGTTCAGTTTGGGGCAAAGCACCTCAAACACACTGGCCTTACAGGAGTACAATTCAGATTTACCAGCATGATAATTGGGATTGCAGGGTCAAAATTAAAAGTTAGACCATTGAAGAGTGGAATCAAAGTTGTTTTAAACAAAGTAGTGAAAGTTTGGAATTCTCTCCCCAAAAGCAGCGGCTATGGGTGAGTTGAGATTGGAGTTGCATTAACAGTGATTAGGAAAGCATGTTGAGGGGCATAGACCAAATGTGGGCAATTGGAGCTTAAGTATTGTAGTTTCACCTTGGTCCAATTGAACAGTGAAATAAGATGTGGCGCCGAAATGACTATTGCCTCTCCCATGATCATGGTCTGTATACCAAAGGGAAGATATAACTCAAAATATAAAAGGGACATAATTCGGAATCTGAAACCACTCCGGTATACTTCCTGATGGTTGTTTAATCAGCAGCTCTGGGAAAAGCCTCAAAAATAGGCCTCCTCGTCAGCCTCTTGGGTATGAAGTGAGAGTTGTACACAGCAATGTAGAAAACATGAGCATTAATGGAACAAAAACATCAAAATACATTTGAGCAAAAAAAAGACAAAAAGTCAAATGCAGCTTTCAGGTTGCAACATCTTCTCAGGGTTCAAAATCCGAATAGTTCAGTGCAGAAGGTCATTTAGTCCCACTCCCCAACTCTATCCCCATATCCCTAAAGCTGCTTGCTGAATAGTCCTTGGAGCCATCAGAGCCCCAATCACTTTGTATTCTTGGGCAAAACTCCAAGTCATCCATTATTTAGTAAAAATAATCAATGCCCACACTCTAAGTGAGACCAGGAGAAATCATCTCTGGCTTTGTGATGCAACATGTAGCTGAATAACTCACCATTTCACACATAATGATAAAGTTAATACAATGAGGTGCTAGGAGGATGGAACTACAATGCTCACAAAAGGGGGAAATGTATTTGATTGGAATACAATGTTATAACAATTAAAACCTAGACAATTTTAGACAAGCTATAATTTGCAGATTGAATGTTTGGAATATCTAAACCACCCTCCTTGTGCAATGAAAATATAGAAATATCGTGCAAAGATGGACAATGTAGACAGCTACCAAAATGAATTACCAACAGTCTTAAGAGGACACTTCAACAATATATAAAATAAACACCAGCAGGAAGTAAAATATAGCAGTATACCCAATGCAGCATTTAAATATTCAAAACTTGATTTAAATATTTATAAAAATATGAACTTCCAGAAAACTATCACTATGTTGCACAAACCCTTGGCCAAGAGGCGGGTCGAATAGTTTCCATTCCACTTTTGGCAAATCTGCACTGTAATAAAAGTAGTTTGTGCTAAGCCTTGATATATCAAAACTCAATTACTGTTATTCCATGTACTACAAATCCCAATTACTAAGTCTACTCGAAGTTACCCAAAGCTTACCAAACTTTCCAATCATCTAAATTATACAAGGAATGCAGAATTACTTCTTGAAGAGAACACAAGGATTTTATTGGAGTCCAAAGATGTGCAGGTTGGGTGAATGCCAAATTGGCCCTTAGTGTCCAATGGTTAGGTGGGGTTACGGGGATAGGGCCTCGGTAGGGCGCTTTTTTGGTGGGCTGGCGCAGTCTCAATGGGCCAAATGGCCTCCTTCAGCACTGGAGGCTGAGGGGGAGACCCGATTGAGGTCTACAAAATTACGAGGGGTATAGACAGGGTGAACAGTCAGAAGCTTTTGCCTAGGGTGGAAGACTCAATTACAAGGGGACATAGCTTCAAGGAGAGAGGGGAAAGTTATGGGGAGATGTGCGGGGAAGTTTTTCACGCAGATGGGGGTAGGTGCCTGGAACGCGTTCCCAGTGGAGGTGATGGAAGCAGGCACAATAGCAACATTTAAGATATATCTTGATACATGAATGGTCGGGAAATGGACGGATACACATCGTTTGTCGGTCTAAATAAGGAATCTGGATCAGCGCAGGCTTGATGGGCCGAAGGACCTGTTCCAGTGCTGTTCTTTGTCTTTATAGGGATTGCATGATTCTATAAGATGTTAACTGTTAGATCCATGACAGGTGATTTATTAAATACTGCATGCATGCTGAAACACATCAGCTGTACTCTTAGATTTACTAAACTGTAGGCCAAGAAACTTCTCCATAGAATTAATTTAAATGTCAGGAACTTCTCCCAATGTCCATCAGTTGAGTCAAAGCTTTTAAAAATTAGTGCTCCAATATTAACATTAAATCATCTGCAGTACCAAAAAATGGAATGCGTGTTTGCACATATATCTGTTAGCAATGTCACCAATTCTAACACAGACATGCCAAACAAGGTGAATAGGAAATAAATCACCTTGGTGCTGCCTTCTGACCTCATTTACCTTTAAGTTGCAGTAATATACAGGCAGGCACCCAAGATCACTTAGTTACCCCTCTTTTAATCAAGAGCGGAGTGGCAAATCTAAAGGAGAATGAGGAATGAAGAACAGCAGCTGGCTTTGATGCTAGAATTTCTCTGATACAAATGGTAGATGGATGTTTAAAATCACTCATGCAATACATAATGTACACATGCACTGGGATATTGTGGTCCAAAATGATCAAATCTTTCAATGCATCTTTCTTGTACAATTTCACCATCTTGGTGTAACAAAAGGATGGCAAAGAAAGTGCCTGCGTTAGATGGGTTTTGTTAAGAACTGTCCAGCAGCAGTCCAGCTTCCCCTTCATTACCTGGGGGACTAAGGACTCAACATCAATTTGAAGAACCGTTCCCTCCTCGACCCAGTCACACAAATATAAAAAAGGTTGCCCAGTAGAAAGAGAAAGAAATACACAGATATATAGAGAGAGAGAGGAATAATTAAAAACAGCACGACCCCACCTACTCGGCTTCCTGTTCATCACAGATCTGGTGGGACGAGGGGTAAATCCCTTTAACTGTCTGGGTGGAAGAATGAAGTCTGATTTGAAAAATCCTGTAAATCCCATCAATGAGGGAGGGGGGAGATTGTGGAACAATAAAAGTAAGGGGCTGGAGGGAAGGGAAAGGATTTTTTTAAAAACACAGAGCAGGGCGAGGTCCTCCGTGAAAAAGAGAGAGAGAGAGAGAGAGAGAGAGAGAGATGGAGAAAAGATCACCGCAAACAAGGAAAAAGAAAAAGAATTTTAGCGGATGGACCGAGCAGGGGGGGAGGGGAAAGGGAATTGGGTACTGGGGGGAGGGAATTTCGTACTGGAGGGGGGGGGGGGGGGGGGGGGGGAGAGAGAGAATTGGGTACTGGGGGGGGGGGGGGGGGGAGAGAAATTGGGGTACTGGGAGGGGGAAATTGGGTACTGGGGGGGAGGGAATTGGGTACTTGGGGGGGGGAGGGAATTGGGTACTGGGGGGGGGGGGAATGGGTACTTGGGGGGGGAGGGAGGGAATTGGGTACTTGGGGGGGGGGGGAGGGAATTGGGTACTGGGGGGGGGGAATTGGGTACTTGGGGGGGGAGAGGGAATTGGGTACTTGGGGGGGGGGGAGGGAATTGGGTACTTGGGGGGGGGAGGGAATTGGGTACTTGGGGGGGGGGGGGGGAATTGGGTACTTGGGGGGGGGGGGGGGAGAATTGGGTACTGGGGGGGGGGAATTGGGTACTTGGGGGGGGAGGGAATTGGAATTGGGTACTTGGGGGGAGGGAATTGGAATTGGGTACTGGGGGGGATTGGGTACGGGGGGGGGGATTGGGTACGGGGGGAGGGAATTGGGTACTTGGGGGGGGGGGGGGGAATTGGGTACTTGGGGGGGGGGAGGGAATTGGGATTGGGTATGGGGGGGGGATTGGGTACTGGGGGGGGGGGATTGGGTACGGGGGGGGATTGGGTACGGGGGGGGGATTGGGTACTGGGGGGGATTGGGTACTGGGGGGGGGGGGGATTGGGTACTGGGGGGGGATTGGGTAATGGGGGGGGATTGGGTACTGGGGGGGATTGGGTACTGGGGGGGGATTGGGTACTGGGGGGGGGATTGGGTACTGGGGGGGGATTGGGTACTGGGGGGGGGATTGGGTACTGGGGGGGATTGGGTACTGGGGGGGGGATTGGGTACTGGGGGGGGGGGGGATTGGGTACTGGGGGGGGGGGGATTGGGTACTGGGGGGGGATTGGGTACGGGGGGGGGATTGGTACGGGGGGGGGATTGGGTGGGGGGGGGTGATTGGGTGGGGGGGGGGAATTGGGTACGGGGGGGGAATGGGTACGGGGGGGGGATTGGGTACGGGGGGGGGGATTGGGTACGGGGGGGGGATTGGGTACGGGGGGGGGGGGGAATTGGGTACGGGGGGGGAATTGGGTACGGGGGGGGGGGAATTGGGTACGGGGGGGGAATTGGGTACGGGGGGGGGAATGGGTACGGGGGGGGAATTGGGTACGGGGGGGGGGAATTGGGTACGGGGGGGGGGAATTGGGTACAGGGGGGGGGGAATTGGGTACAGGGGGGGGAATTGGGTACGGTGGGGGGAGGGATTGGTACGGGGGGCATTGGGTACGGGGGGGGGGGGAATTGGGTACCGGGGGGGGGAATTGGGTACCGGGGGGGGGGGGATTGGGTACCCGGGGGGGGGGGGGGGATTGGGTACCCGGGGGGGGGGGGATTGGGTACCGGGGGGGGGAGAGAATTGGGTACGGGGGGGGGGGGGGAAGAGAATTGGGTACGGGGGGGGGGGGGAGAATTCGGGTACGGGGGGGGGGAGAATTGGGTACGGGGGGGGGGAGAATTGGGTACGGGGGGTGGGAGAATTGGGTTACGGGGGGGAAAGAATTGGGTACGGGGGGAAGAATTGGGTACGGGGGGGGGGGGGGGGGGAGAATTGGGTACGGGGGGGGAGAATTGGGTACGGGGGGGAGGGAATGGGTACGGGGGGGGGGGAATTGGGTACGGGGGGGAATTGGGTACGGGGGGGGGGGAATTGGGTACGGGGGGGGGGGGGATTGGGTACGGGGGGGGGGGGGAATTGGGTACGGGGGGAATTGGGTTACGGGGGGGGGGGGGAATTGGGTACGGGGGGGGGGGAATTGGGTACGGGGGGGGGGAATTGGGTACGGGGGGGGGGGAATTGGGTACGGGGGGGGGGAATTGGGTACGGGGGGGGGGGATTGGGTACGGGGGGGGGGGGGAAGTGGGTACGGGGGGGGAATTGGGTACGGGGGGGGGGGGGGAATTGGGTAGGGGGGGGAGAATTGGGTACGGGGGGGGGAATTGGGTACGGGGGGGGGGGAATTGGGTACGGGGGGGGGGGGGGAATTGGGTACGGGGGGGGAATTGGGTACGGGGGGGGGAATTGGGTACGGGGGGGGAATTGGGTACGGGGGGGGAATTGGGTACGGGGGGGGAATTGGGTACGGGGGGGGGGGAATTGGGTACGGGGGGGGGAATTGGGTACGGGGGGGGGAATTGGGTACGGGGGGGGGAATTGGGTACGGGGGGGGAATTGGGTACGGGGGTGGGAATTGGGTACGGGGGGGGGGAATTGGGTACGGGGGGGGGGAATTGGGTACGGGGGGGGGAATTGGGTACTGGGGGGGGAAATTGGGTACGGGGGGTAACTTATTGGTAAAGAAAATCAACATGAATGGTGTTGATAGTGAATGCGGGGTGAGGGCCGGAGCCCCCGCGGTGAGGAGGGGCCCCAGTCCGGGGGGGGGGGGGGGGGAGAAGAGGGCGGCCGCCATTTAATCGGGCGGGATTCCCGCCCGCCCCGACGGTGAGGGGGGTGGGGGCCCGGCGGTGGGGTGGGGGCCGGCGGTGGGGGCCTGGCGGTGGGGTGGGGGCCCGGCGGTGGGGGCCTGGCGGTGGGGGGGGGGGGGCGGCGGCGGGGGCCTGGCGGTGGGGTGGGGGCCCGGCGGTGGGGGCCTGGCGGTGGGGGGGGGGGGCGGGGGTGGGGGCCTGGCGGTGGGGGCCGGGGGCTGGCGGTGGGGGCCGGGGGCCTGGCGGTGGGGCGGGGGGCCGGCGGTGGGGCGGGGGGCCGGCGGTGGGGGCCTGGCGGCGGCGGTGGGGGCCTGGCGGTGGGGCCGGGGGCCTGGCGGTGGGGGCGGGGGCCTGGCGGTGGGGGGCGGCGGCGGGGGTGGGGGCCTGGCGGTGGGGGGTGGGGGCCTGGCGGTGGGGGGTGGGGGCCTGGCGGTGGGGGCCGGGGGCCTGGCGGTGGGGGGCGGCGGCGGGGGTGGGGGCCTGGCGGTGGGGGGTGGGGGCCTGGCGGTGGGGGGTGGGGGCCTGGCGGTGGGGGGCGGCGGCGGGGGTGGGGGCCTGGCGGTGGGGGGCGGCGGCGGGGGTGGGGGGCCTGGCGGTGGGGGGCGGCGGCGGGGGTGGGGGCCTGGCGGTGGGGGGCGGCGGCGGGGGTGGGGGCCTGGCGGTGGGGGGTGGGGGCCTGGCGGTGGGGGGTGGGGGCCTGGCGGTGGGGGCCGGGGGCTGACTCCCCCCTCCCCTCCCGCTCTCTCACCTACAGCTCCTCGGGCCCGCTCAGCAGCACCGCCCTCAGCCCGGGCTCCGGCGGCTTCTCCTCGCCCTCCTCAGGCCCCAGCCGGCAGATTCCTCCTTCCAGCGATGTCTGACCCCCTTCCCGCCGTTTGCTTTATGTTTTTACGGTTGGGTTTGTTGTCTCTCTCCCTGTCCCCCGGTTCGGTTCCCTCAGCCGCTGCCAGCGCGCCAACCCGCGGCCATCAGATGGAGACAGACTCACCCGGATGGGCGCGGCCCTGCCACCGCCCCTGCGCCGGCCGCGCGGGAAACCCCGCGCGCGCGCCCCTGGCCGGGGGCCCGCGCCAGTCGGCCGGCGCGCGCACGCAGGAGGGGGTGAGGCGCGCGCACGCAGGACGTGGGGTAGCCGCCACCCCCCCCTCATACCGAGCGCCCTCTTGTCTCCCATTCAGGTACTGCAGGCGGCCTCGCTCACTGACCCGAGGCCAGCAAGACTGACTTGCATTTACATACCGCCTGTTTTTTTCACCGGGGCGATATCGACGGGCCAGTGCATTTTTTAGAATTTAGAACAGTACAGCACAGAACAGGCCCTTCGGCCCTCGATGTTGTGCCGAGCAATGATCATCCTACTCAAACCCAGTATCCACCCTATACCCGTAACCCAACAACCCCCCCCTTAACCTTACTTTTTTAGGACACTACGGGCAATTTAGCATGGCCAATCCACCTAACCCGCACATCTTTGGACTGTGGGAGGAAACCGGAGCACCCGGAGGAAACCCACGCAGACACGGGGAGAACATGCAGACTCCACACAGACAGTGACCCAGCCGGGAATCGAACCTGGGACCCTGGAGCTGTGAAGCATTTATGCTAACCACTATGCTACCGTGCTGCCCTCATTGCTGAGGGAGTCGCCGCCCTCTCCCAATCTGCCTGCTCAGTTGGAGCCAAAGGATTGCATTGCCACCTATTGTGAAAAATAGAACTGAACCACCATCGCCTGCAAGTACTGGGAAATGGGATTAGAATAGTCGGCGCAGACAGGGTGGGCCGAAGGGCCTCATACTGTGCTGTCAAACTCTATGACTCAGATTACCTGCTCCTGATGATACTGCTGTTTCTGGGATCTTACTATGCAGATATTTCCCACTGTTTCCTACATTACTGCGACTGCGGTTCAGATGTGCTTTATTAGCTGGATAACAGTAAGTGATTAAGAAGGGTAATGGAATGCTATCCTTTATTACAAGATGAATTTAACTTCAAACTAACGATTTCACGCTTCAGTTATACAAGGCATTGGTGATATCACATCTCGAATGTTGTGTTCCATATTTGTCTCCTTATTTAAGGAAGGATATAAATGTGTTGGAGTCGGTTTTATTTCATAGAATTTACAGTGCAGAAGGAGGCCATTCGGCCCATCGAGTCTGCACCGGCTCTTGGAAAGAGCACCCTACCCAAGGTCAACACTTCCACCCTATCCCCATAACCCAGTAACCCCACTCAACACTAAGGGCAATTTTGGACACTAAGGGCAATTTATCATGGCCAATCCACCTAACCTGCACATCTTTGGACTGTGGGAGGAAACCGGAGCACCCGGAGGAAACCCACGCACACACTGGGAGGATGTGCAGACTCCGCACAGACAGTGACCCAAGCTGGAATCGAACCTGGGACCCTGGAGCTGTGAAGCAATTGTGCTAACCACTATGCTACCGTGCTGGTTTAGATGAGGTTTACTAGATTTATACCTGGAATGAGCGGGTTGTCTTATGAGGTAAGTTGGGCTTGTTTCTACTGAAGTTTAGAAGATAGCCATGATGTGGAGATGCCGGCGTTGGACTGGGGTGAGCACAGTAAGAAGTCTTACAACACCAGGTTAAAGTCCAACAGGTTTGTGTCAAATCACTAGCTTTCGGAGCACTGCTCCTTCCTCAGGTGAATCACAGACAGTGACCCTGTGGGGAATCGAACCTGGGACCCTGGCGCTGTGAAGCCACAGTGCTATCCACTTGTGCTACCGTACCGCCCTCCAAATGTCATCCTATTTCATATGTTCGTATATTGTTTTGAGATGTCTGGTGGTTGTGATAAGCAACATATAAATACAGGTGTTTTTTCATGACCACCAGTATCCAGAAGACTAGAAAACATGTCTTATGGCCTTACAGCCAATGAGGTACTTTTGAAATCTCTGTTGTAATGTAGGAAACGGGGCAACTGAACTGCAACACAGGCTCCCACAAACTACAATGTTAGATTGACCAGATCATCTGTTTTAGGTGATGTTTTGGGGGTAAATATTTTCCAGGACACTGTGGGAACCCTTGCCCTTCAAAATAGTGGCACAGAATTCTTTATCTCAATCTGAGAGGGCAGATGGGCTTCAGTTTAACATTGCATCCGGAAGACAGCATCGCCAACAGTGCAGCACTCACTCAGTACTGCACTGGAGCATAAGCCTTGATATTTTTGCTGATGTCATTAACTCGGACCCACAATCTACTGACTGAAAGGCAAATATGCTACCAATTGAACGACAACTGATGCATAAAAACGTAAGTAATACAATCGGAAGTAGGTTATTTGGCCCTTTCAACCTGCTACGCCAGTCAACAAGTTAATGATTGATCTTCTAATTCAGCTGTACTTTCCCAATCTATCCTCTGAGTACCTCAGTGCCAAACAGTCCATTGATCTTGGTCTTGAGGATACTTAAAATCTGAACATCTACAGCTCTCTGTCTAGACTAAAGAATTCTAAAGATTCACAACCCTTTGAGTGAAGAAATTTCTCTTCATCGCTATGCTGAACGGTCAATCCTTTATCCTGAGTCTTTGATCCCTATCTTCCAGATTTCCCATCTGGGGAAAACATTTTCTCAGCATCTACCCTGCCAAACCCCCTAAGAATTTTATGTTTCAATGAAATCACCTCTCATTCTTCTGAACACCAGGGAATATTGTCCTTGTCTAGTCAATCTCTCCTTATGGTACAATCCCCTCATCCCAAGAACCGTAGTGAATCTTTGTTTCAGTCCCTCAAGGGGATTGTTCTTCCTTAGGGAGGGCAATCAAAACTGTGCAATACTCCAGGTGTGGTCCCCACAAAGCCCAGCCTAATTGGAATAAGATGCATTTTCTCTTGTACTCCAAACTTGTAACAAAAACGAACATGCAATTTGCCTTCTCAATTGCTCGCTAAACCTGCATGTTAACTTTCTGTGATTCATGTACACTCAGATTCCTCTTGAATGCAAATATTTCAGTCTCTCACCATTCAAATGTATTCTGCTTCTCTTATTTCTCCTACCAAAGTGGGTTAACGTCACAGTTTTCCACATTGTATTCCATCTGCCATATTCTTGTTCGTTCACCCAATCGGTCTATGTCCTTTTGCATCCTCTTTGGATCCTCCTCGCTGCTTACTTAATCTAACTGTGTATCTCAGCAAACCTGGACACATTACATTCAGTCCCCTCATCTAAATATTGTAACGACTGAGGCCTAAGTACTGGTTCTTGGAGTACCCCACCGGTTACAGACCTGCTGGTTGGCATCATACCCGGCACAAAGGGAGATGGTTGTCGTAGTTGGAGGTCAATCATCTCAGTTCCAGGACTTCGCTTCAGGAGTTCTTCAGGGTAATGTCCTGGCCCAAACATCTTCAGCTGCTTCATCAATGGCCTTCCTCCCATCATAAAGTCAGAAGTGGGGATGTTTGCAGATGACTGCACAATGTTCAGCACTGTTCATAACTCCTCAGATACTGAAGCAGTCCATGTCCAAATGCAGCATGATCTGGACAACATCCAGGCTTGGACTGTCAAGCGGCAACTAATATTCATGCCACACAAGTGCCAGGCAATGACTATCTCCAACAGGAGAAAATCTAACCATTGCCCTGGACATTTAATGGCATTACCATTGCTGATTACCCCACTATTAACATCCTGGGGGTTACCATTGACCAGAAACTGAACTGGACTAGCAACATTAATACCATGGCTACAAGAGCAGGTCAGAGGCTTGGAATCTGCGATGTGTAACTCACCTCCTGACCCCCCAAAATCTGTCCACCATCTACAAGGCACAAGTCTGGAGTGTGACGGAATATTCCCCCACTTGCCTGGATGAGTGCAGCTCCAACAATACTTAAGAAGCTCGACACCATTCAGGACAAAGCAGCCCCACTTGATTGGCACCCCTTCCACAAACATTCAAACCCTCCACCACCGACGAACAGTGGCAGCCGTGTGTACCATCTACAAGATGCACTGCAGGAATTCACCAAGGTTCCTGTTTTAAACCGCACGGGTCTTACAGGGTAGGGATGACCCACTACCCGGTGGAGGTTTCAGAATACGAGCTCCCCCGATGGCTGAAGGGGTGAGAGCCAGTGGACAGAGAATTACAGTGAATGGCAAAAGTACCAGAGGCAACATGACGATAAGCATCTTTATGCAATGAATGGTTAGGATTTGGAAGGCACGGCCAAAAGGCGGCGGGTGGTAGATATGAAATCAATGGTAGCCTTCAAAAAAATATTTGATAAATACTCGAAGGGGAAAATTTGCAGGTATACCAGGAAGAAACAAGGGAGTGGGACAAAGTGGTTTAGCTCTTCAAAAGTGCAAGCACAGACTTGATGGGTGAAATGGCCTCCTTCTGTGCTGGACTACTCTATGACTCGATAACTTCAGATTAATCCTAATGAGGACTGTGTTCAACATTATTAATGAAAACATTTTCTTTCTCTTCAGTGCCGATATACACATACATCCTCATACAGATAACAGCGCAATGTTTCAGCCCCTCAGATAAATGCAATATTCCAGAGTCCAAAATAACTTCTATTCATGAACCACAATCTGGACAGATTTATATTATAAATCTGTTTTTGATTTTAGGCAATTTACTTACCAGAGTCAGTTTGATCGGTCAGTTAAATCCCGAGCATGGACCTTTGGTTGATAGCACTGAGATTGAAACCTCAGTAGCACACTCACTCGGTCGATGATCTGTCTGGATGGTGTTGTGATGCGTTGGTGGTGTTTTGCACAGCTGAACTCTCTGGAGATGTGACACTGATCCCTGGAGATAGTTATGTATTGTCAGTTTATAGGTTGCAGTTTGCAGCGCTCCCAATCTTACAAGGAGCTAGAGTCTCTAGGTTATGTAACCAACACTGACATGTACATCAGCAGAGCCAATCAAGCAATCAACAATGCTCTAGTAATAACAACTTGAATTTATATAGCACCTTTGGCAGCGTTAAATTTCCCCAAGGCGCTTCACAGGAGTGTTGTCTAATACAATACAACATTGAGCCAGATACGGTAATTTTAGGATAGATGACCAAAAGCTTCTCAAAGGGGTTGGTTTTAAGAAGCATCTTATGAAAAATAAGAGAGAGGCGGAGAGATGTAGTGAGGGATTTAGAGCTTCGAGGATGGTAACCAAAGACATGGCTGCAATGGTAAAATGATGAAAACCGGACTGTGCAAGACATCAGAATTGGAGGAGAACAGAGACCATGGTGATTGTAGGAGTAAAGGAAATAAGTGACCACATGGAGGAATTTGAAGACACAGACGTAAAGTTTTAAATTGAGGTGTTGCTGGACCAGGAACTAATGTTGATTCATGAGCACAGGGGTGATGTGTGAATGCGTTCTGACCTGATTTCGGGTACGAGCAACAACTTTATGGATGAATTCAAGTTGATAAGGGGTGCAATGTGGGAGGCTGGTCAAGGGATGGAATAATCGAGTCTAGAGGTAACAAAGGCGCAGTTGAGGGTTTCAGAAAGTAATAATAATAATCACTTAGTCACAAGTGGGCTTCAATGAAGTTACTGTGAAAAAGCCCCTCGTCGCCACATTCCGGCGCCTGTTCGGGAGGCTGGTATGGGAATTGAACCCACGCTGCTGGCATTGTTCTGCATTACAAGCCAGCTGCTTAGCCCACTGTGTTAAACCAGCCCCATGTACATCTAATATTTAAAAGTGTAACCTGATATGATGTAATTTATCTTCAGTAATTTTTGTGAATACTTTATGTATTGCCCCTTCATATTAAGAGTGGAACTGAAATGGTTTTAATTCCCCGGAAGACGATTAATTTGTCCTAGCCTTTCTGGCGACAGATCTGTATCCAAATGTTAGCTTGCAATTACATCAGTATATCACTAAAGCTCGTGTAAGCTCACTTACGTTCCTCGCTCTCCCCTATTTCTTTGAGCATGCTTTCAGAAATAACTTTCCTATAAGCCACAAAGGGAGAGAACATTTCACAGTGCTTTCCAGAGGCAGAACAAAAGATAAAACAGGTAAAATAAATAAAAGAATGGATGATGACCTCTGCTTTAACTGTTGGAGAGGTGAGTAAAACTAGCAAGGATGGGGCAGGGTTTTGAAGATTAGGATATTAAATTCAATATGTTGGGAAACATGGAGTTTAATTTAATGAAGAAGAAATTTAGCTCTGGGTCATCTAAGAACACTGAGATTTTGAATGGTTTGGTACAGCGTGAACCAATGGCTGGTTTAGAGCTTGGATCAGATTGTGTGTACAGAGTTGTAGTGGAGGTCGACCTCGTAACCAGGCTCATTTACTCTTGCTGGAAGCAACTTACATTAATACACAGAGACCGATCATTGCGAACAAAAGGAACGTGGTTTTGGCTTTACGGCCTTTCTGAATTACCTCGGAGCTTTGGGAGCCTATGGTTAGCCATTGCTTTCACCATTACAATATCTCAGCCAATCAGATTCCACTATCAACCAATCAGCACCCACTCTGTTGTATAAATTGTTCTGATTGTTTGAAATTTGACACTCATAGAACCATAGGAAAGTTACACCACCAAAGGAGGCCACTCAGCCCATCTTGTCTATGCCAGCCCCAGGACATCCAGGTGCCCTTTTTAATTCTATCTTCCCGAACCTGGTCCATAGTCCTGTAGCTTAGAGCACTTATGGCGCAGATCCAGGTACTTTTTAAAAGAGTTTAGAATCTCTGCCTCCACCACCAACTAGGGCAATGAAATCCAGACTCCCACTACCCTCTGCTTGAAAAAGCTCTTCCTCATCTCCCCTCTACACCTTCTGCCTTTTGTCTTGAATCTATGTTCCCTGGTTCTAGAATTCTCCACCATGGGAAACAATTTTATCCTGCCCACTCTATCTCTCCCCCTCATAATTTTATACACCTCAATTAAGTCACCCCTCAGCCGTCTTTGTTCCAAGGAAAATAACCCCAACCTATCCAATCTCTCTTGTAGCTACATTCTTTTAGCCCTGGCAACAAAGAACAAAGAGAACAACGAAAATTACATCACAGGAACAGGCCCTTCGGCCTTCCAAGCCTGTACTGACCAGTCTGTCTGTCTGAATAAAAACTCCCTATCCTTCCGGGGATCACATCCCTCTATTCCCATCCTATTCATGTATTTTTCAAGATGCCTCTTAAAAGTCACTAACGTCCCTGCTTCCGCCACCTCCTCCGGCAGCGAGTTCCGGGCACCCACTACCCTCTGTGTAAAAAAACTTGCCTCGTCCATCTCCTCTAAACCTTGCCCCTCGCTCCTTAAACCCATGCCCCCAAGGAATTGACTCTTCCACCCTGGGAAAAAGCTTCTGACTATCCACTCTGTCCATGCCCCGCATTCTTGTAAACCTCCTCTGCTCTCTCTCCAGAGCAATAACGTCCTTCCTGTAATGCGGGGACCAGAACTGCCCACAATACTCCAGTTGTGGCCTCACATTGTTTTACACATTCTAATGTTAGTTCTGATGAGTGCAAAACAAAAATCTTCAGCAACATGTCTCAGAAATATTCCCGTTCTGTACTACCTATTGTATATTTAGTTAGCCACTGACGTAAACACTTTAAACAACTCGACAGCCAAGAAGAAAAAGACAAGAACGAGATTTATCAACTGCACACAAGAGCATGTAATGATTACAGTGATAGCATCCAGCATTGTGTACAGGATTGAGATAAGAGCCACCTCCAAATTCCCCTCCGAGTCACTCACCACCCTGACTGGGAAATATATCGGCCGTTCCTTCACTGTCGCTGGGTCAAAATCCTGGAACTCCCTCCCTAACAGCACTGTGAGTGTACCTACAGCACATGGACTGCAGAGATTCAAGAAGGCAGCTCACCACCTCCTTCTCAATGTCAATTAGAAATGGGCAATAAATGCTGGCCTAGCCAGCAACGCCCACATCCCATAATAGAATTAAAGAAAATTTGGGAGGTCCCTTATACTGATATTCCACTGCTCCAATTAATAATTTACCATGTGGTATATAATGGCACCTTTCACCACTGTGACACTTAACAATTAAGTACGTTTTGAAATGTAGTCATTGTTGGAATGGGGAAAATATTTAGTATTGTAACATTAAAGAGAAATCTCCTACTCTCTTGAAATCACGTTCCCTAATAAAAGCACAACCCAAAAAGTTTGTTGATTTTATGGCCATCAAGTTACTGCCGTTTAGAAATTCTCTGTTATTCTTGTTTATTTTATCGACCAGCAACCTCAATATGGACGGCCACCAATACTTGGGTGTATTTTAATTCCAAGCAAGCCCCAGGTGGGTGCTGTGTGGAGTTTGCACATTCTCCCCGTGCCTGCGTGGGTCTCACCCCCACAACCCAAAGATGTGCAGGGTAGGTGGATTGGCCACGCTAAATTGCCCCTTAATTGGAAAAAAAAAGAATTGGGCACTTTAAATTTATTTTTAAAAAGTTTCAAATGGGTGGAATGTTGGGTGAATGTGAAATTTCAGGGCCACACTCTTTTAACCTCCGACCTCAACTACATGTTGCTGGTAAACTGATTGCCTGAAATATAAGGAACAAAATATAATGGCACCTTTCACCACTGTGACACTTAACAATCAATTAAGTACGTTTTGAAATGTAGTCATTGTTGGAATAGGGAAAATGCAGTAGCCAATAAGCTCACAGTAAGCTCCCTCAAAAAACAATGTGATAATGACCAGATAATCTTGTATAGCAAGGTTGCGCTCCTTCAATTCAGTGTCATGGGATCTTATCCATCTCTTGAGAAGGAAACGAAGGCCTTGGTTTAATTTCTCACCTGAAGTTCAGCATCTTCAGGAGTTCAACCCTCCCTCAGTACCACACTGCAGAGTCAGCCTCAATGTTTTTGTAGTCCAGTGGGTGGCAAGCAGCAGCTGGCTGGCATTCAGGAGAGGTTTAGGTGACCTGGAGACTGCCTGCTAGCACAATGTGATGGCTCACAAGCACGCAGATATGTTTCAGGATTGCAAAGGGGGGTTGGAAGGATTGGATGTGATCTCATGGTTGAGGAAGGGGTTGCCCTGGGTTGAGTACAGCCACATTTATACACTTGTGACACAGCATCATTGAGAAGAAAGTATTTGTTGTACGGTAGCACAGTGGTTAGCACGGTTGCTTCACAGCTCCAGGGTCCCAGGTTTGATTCCCCTCTGGGTCACTGTCTGTGTGGAGTCTGCACGATCTCCCCGTGTCTGCGTGGGTTTCCTCCGGATGCTCCGGTTTCCTCCCACAAGTCCCGAAAGACGTGTTGTTAGGGAATTTGGACATTCTGAATTCTCCCTCAGTGTACCCGAACAGGTGCCGGAATGTGATGACTAGAGACTTTTCACAGTAACTTCATTGCAGCGTTAATGTAAGCCTACTTGTGACAATAAAGATTATTATTATTACTGGTTGTAAATTGGTTTACAGGTGTTGGTCTGGTTATGTCTCTGATGAAAATCCACAGCTGGATTCTCCGCCCCGCCACGCCACTTTTCAGCCTTGGCCCGCCGGCGGGATGCTCCGTTACGCCGGCCGGTCAATGGGGTTTCCCGTTGTGGGGCAGCCCCACGCCGTCAGGAACCCCCCGGGGCACCGGCAAAACGGCCCGCCGGCAGAGAGTCCCGCCCCCAATGTTTTGTTTCATCCGCCTTTAACTGGCTCTGAAGTAGCTTAACTTGCTTTCAAAAAAGTTTTCACCTCTCCTAAACAAATTCTTTGTTAAATATTCGTAAATCTCAGAGTTGTGATAAATAAAAATTCACGGGTTCATTCTGACAAAGCCTGCAGCTGAAAATTGAACCAAGAGTTTCTCTGTAGATGGTGCCTGATTGGAATATTTCTGCCATTTTTGATTTAACTGCTTAGATTTCAGATTTTCAGAACGTTTAATCTTTTCTCTTTTGTAGTCCAGTTCAATGGTTTTCCCCCATGTTTTCCTCAACCATTACATTTAACACTGCAACAAAAACAAATCAGCACCAGAGAGAGTGAAGCCACTGCAAACTGAGCTACCAATCCTGGGCAGGACTTTTTTGCTTCATTTTACATTCCATTTTTGTAACAAGAGGGCTCTTAAAATGTTGAAACGTCACCTGATTCTACGACATACAGACTTGGATTTCTTCAGAAAGATGAAAGCATTGAAGACAGCGCCTCATGGGGGCAGCACGGTGGCCTAGTGGTTAGCACAACCGCCTCACGGCGCTGAGGTCCCAGGTTCGATCCCGGCTCTGGGTCACTGTCTGTGTGGAGTTTGCACATTCTCCCCGTGTCTGCGTGGGTTTCGCCCCCACAACCCAAAAATGTGCAGAGTAGGTGGATTGGCCACACTAAATTGCCCCTTAATTGGAAACAATAATTGGGTAATCTAAATTTTAAAAAAAGACAGCGCCTCATAAAAGCAACTGGAGGGGGAAGCAATGCTGACCTTGTCAACACCACTCACAACCATGAACACATTTTTAAAAAAGGCTAAGATTAGTGTCCAATAAAACTTACGCTATTTTACTTTCAAAATAGATTGCTCATTTTTGAAGTACACCTAAATTATTAAATTAGCTATCTAAAACCCCATTTGGAAAAGCTTAAAAGCTTGGAGTAGATGCTGAATTATTAAGGCGGTATTGCTTTTCTGCAATCTAAAATCAATAGCATGAAAGCTGCTGAAAAAGTGGAGGGGAGTTTGCCAGGTATCACTCTCACTTTATGGATATTGACCTTGCAGGCAGAACACCAGACCCTGTTCTAGATTCTCTTTCGAGAAATGTCAGCAAGTTTGGTCATGAAGGAATACACAGGAATATGTGCTTTAAACTAATCTGAGTCCGTTTATATTAAATAGGTTAATCCCTTTGTTACCTCGGTCATCAAAGGCTTTCATTCAAGTCTTAAGCATTCTCATTGTAACATTTCACAGGATAACATCTGGGCTATGTCACTACATTGCATTGAGCTACATGAATTATTTCATTCATGAAATACAAGTCAGAAAACATAACTGTTTTGTCAAAAGTGCACGTCGATCAAGATTTCTGCAATAAATAAATAGTGGTATTTTATATTTAATGTTCGAAGGCCATATGAACTGGAATTGAATTTCACGCAGTTAGTATTACAGGTCCATAGCCACCCATCCTGTACTATTGCCCTGGATGAATTCAGTGTCAGCATGACGTACTCTTCAGGCCCGTTTGCACACAGCCAATAGCAGAGTAATGCTCCCTCTGCATTGCATCAATAATAGGACAGTATCCAGCTATTTGGCTGCACCGGCATCAAAACCCTCATTTCTCACTGTTGTAATATGGGTTCTTTAGATGTCCCAATGATGGAATCTTGAGGCTTGTATATTTAAACATGAACAGTTTATTGTCAGCCTTTAATAATAATAATCTTTATTATTGCCACAAGTAGGCTTATATTAACATTGCAATGAAGTTACTGTGACAAGCCCCTAGCCGCCACATTCCGGCGCCTGTTCGGGTACACAGAGGGAGAATTCAGAATGTCCGATTCACCTAAAATATGTCTTTTGGGACTTGTGGGAAGGAACCGGAGCACCCGGAGGAAACCCACGCAGACACGGCCTTCGGAAAGAGCACCCCACTTAAGCCCACGCCTCCACCCTATCCCTGTAATCCAGTCACCCCAACTAACATTTTGGACACTAAGGGACAATTAATCATGGCCAATCCACCTAACCTGCACAGCTTTGGACTGTGGGAGGAAATCGGAGCACCCAGAGGAAACCCACGCAGACATGGGGAGAACGTGCAGACTCCGCACAGACAGTGACCTGAGGCACAAATGAGTTTCTAGTACTTGGCTATCACACTTTGCATTTCTTCAAGTTGTGTTTCTCTTAATTAACAACATTTTTCGTTTGTCTTGTTCCTTCCGAGGGGAAATTGCTCCTGGAGTGGACTAAATTTTATCCTTCCGTGGTGTCCACCGTGTTCTCTCTGGATATGTACAGTTTGCAAATGGAATCTTCATTTTCGCTTGTTTCTCAATCTCTTTTTTTTATTTAGAGTATCCGAGTATTTTATTTTCCAATTGAAGTATAATTTATCGTGGCCAATCCACCTACCCTGAGCATCTTTGGGTTGTGGGGGTGAGACCCAGGCAGCCACAGGGAGAATGTGCAAACTCCACACGGGCAGTGACCCAGAGCCGGGATCGAATCCGGGTCCTCGGCGCCGCGAGGCAGCAGTGCTAACCACTGCGCCGTCGTGCCGCACTCTTGTTTCACAATCTCGGTAAAACATTTGTTTTCTGTTTTACTGTCAAATAATTCTGTAAGCTTGCGGATCTTTGCATTCAGCTCGGCTATTTCTTCTTCTCGTGCCTCAGGTTTCATTGTTGGATGTACATTTTCTGACCTGATTTCTGTCTGTTCTTTCTCTGTCTGCAGCAGAATGTTGTCCTATTCCAATGTTTTGTTTCACTGCTGGCCAGGCCTGTCTCCGGCCAAACCTTAACTTGTTTCAATTCTGCCTCCTGAACGTTCTCTGGCCTTTCCTTTCAATGCCCCCTCTTTCATTTTAACTGCTTCTGCAGACCGTCAGACTGTTTCAGTCTGAGTCTTGTAGCTTTTGGCTTCCTCCTCAAATCTGGAACATTGCTGAGTTTTCTGTACCAACGGGTTCTGAAGATAGTTCAGAGTGAGGTTAAAGGTTGTCTTTGGAATCTTCCAGAGGAATAAACCTTGACCTGAGGGATTCTTGTCACGTGTGAAGGTCTTTCAACGGGTTTACCTTTTCTTGGCAAAGCTCGCTTGCTTCATCCTGAGCTTTGCGGTAGTACAACAGAGTCTCCTCGAGTTTCTTCTGCTGTGCTCCTGTTCTGCTGTTTAAGGCAGTCTTCATTTCTTCATGTTGCTGAATGGTTACACATTCCAATTGCACTTGATCTTGAAGGACAATCAACTGTTCTTTCAAATGTTTATTTCCTTGTCGCTCCCTCGGACAATTTGCTCAAGAATCTCACAATCTCTCTCTCTCCGAGTTCCATAACTACCCCCTCAGACTCTTGGGTGAAGACAGATGTGAAATATTCGTTCAACATCCTACTTATGTCCTCTGGCTCCACCCACAGATTTCCCCCTTGGTCCTTAATGGGCCCTACTCTTTCCCTGGTTATCTGCTTCCCATTGATATACAGATAAAATATCTTGGGATGTTCCCTACTTTTGTCTGCCAGAGCTTTCTCATATCCCCTGTTTGCCTTAGGGGCAGCATGGTAGCATTGTGGATAGCACAATGGCTTCACAGCTCCAGGGTCCCAGGTTCGATTCCGGCTTGGGTCACTGTCTGTGCGGAGTCTGCACATCCTCCCCGTGTGTGCGTGGGTTTCCTCCGGGTGCTCCGGTTTCCTCCCACAGTCCAAAGATGTGCGGGTTAGGTGGATTGGCCATGATAAATTGCCCTTAGTGTCCAAAATTGCCCTTAGTGTTGGGTGGGGTTACTGAGTTATGGGGATAGGGTGGAGGTGTTGACCTTGGGTAGGGGGTAGGGTGCTCTTTCCAAGAGCCGGTGCAGACTCGATGGGCCGAATGGCCTCCTTCTGCACTGTAAAATTCTAAAATTCTATGCAATTGATTTCTTAAGCTCCATCCTGCACTTCCTGTATTTCACCACTGCCTCTGCCGACTTCCACCCCTTTTCTTGTTAAAAGCCTCTCTCTTCCTTCTCATTGTATTCTGAATGTCTCTGACCATCCATGGTTCTCTGGGTTTGATACATCTTCCTATTACCCGAGAGGCAGCATTTGGGCCTGTACCCTCCCAATTTCATCTTTGAACACCCCCTCTGCCCCCCCCCCCCACTGCTCCTCTGTAGATTTCCCCATAAGTAACTCTTTTGTACAAACTGATGCACGATCGATTACACAAAGACGAGAGTTGAATGAAATCGAGGCTTTAATACACAAAGATGTGTGACCTCCTACAGCAGCTGGCGAAATGGCTGCTGTACGGGGAGCACACATATTTATACTCCGCCTACTGGGCGGAGCCAGCAGGCAGGGAACTACCCCCGTAAGTGTAGTACAGGGCCTTACCACAAATCACCTAATATATACATCAGTGGTGATTACCACATTCCCCCCCTGTTAAAATTGAGTCTGACGGTGGTGGTGGAGAGCTATATACAAGTACACGTTTAAAAATACAGAGAGAAAAAGAATTGAGTCCAGCTGGGTGGAGGAGAACTATACAGAATGATGATGTTTCAAGAGTCCCGATCAAGTTACAGGTTCAGTCGGTCCGGAGCCTTGATCTGCCGCTGGGAGCGCCGCAGTGGTGGTGGCGATTCCGGTGTCGGTCTGGTCCTCGGTGACTCCGGGAGTGTGCCGAAATTCTCATTATCCTCGGGCGTGGGCAGTGGGAGGACGGATTGTCCTGGGGTGGGAGTTGCGGCTGGGTGCGCCGGGGAAGTGGAGGGTGGCGCCAGGCTGGAGGGGTATGTGTGTGGGGACCTGCTGGTGCCAGGTCCCTGAGGGAGACAGTACCTTGGCGGCCATCGGGGTACGCTACGTAGGCGTACTGTGGGATGGCGTGGAGTAGCTGTACCCTTTCAACCAATGGGTCCGCCTTGTGGAGTCGTACGTGCTTACAGAGGAGTACGGGTCCTGGAGCTGCCAGCCAAGTCAGGAGCAACACCCCAGAGGTGGACTTCCTGGGGAAGGCAATGAGACGTTCGTGGAGTGTGTCATTAGACGCAGAGCATAGGAGCGACCGAATGGAGTGAAGTGCGTCGGGGAGGACTTCCTGCCAGCGGGAGGCTGGGAGATTTCTGGACCGTAGGCCCAGCTGGACGGCCCTCCAGACCGTCCCATTTTCCCTCTCCACCCGCCCGTTTCCCCGGAGGTTATAGCTGGTCGTCCTGCTCGAGGCAATACCCCTATTGAGCAGGAACTGATGCAGCTTGTCGCTCATGAATGAGGATTCCCTGTCGCTGTGGATGTAGGCGGGGAAACCGAACAGAGTGAAGATGGTGTTTAGGGCTTTGATGACGGTGGCAGACGTCATATCGGGGCATGGGATGGCGAAGCGGAATCTGGAGTACTCATCGACCACACTGAGGAAGTATGTGTTACGGTCGATGGAGGGGAGGGGCCATTTGAAGTCCACGCTGAGGCGTTCAAAGGGGCGGGAGGCCTTCACCAGGCGCGCACGGTCTGGCCGGTAGAAGTGCGGCTTGCACTCCGCACACACCTGGCAGCCTCTGGTGACTGTCCGTACTGCCTCGACGGAGTAGGGCAGATTGTGGGCCTTGATGAAATAGTACAACCATGTGACTCCCGGGTGACAAAGGCTGTCGTGCAGAGTCCGGAGTCGGTCCACCTGTGTGCTGGCACATGTACCTCGGGATAGGGCATCGGGGGGGGGCTCGTTGAGCTTACCGAGGTGATACAAAATCTCATAGTTGTAGGTGGGAGCTCGATCCTCCACCTCAAGATTTTATTGTTTTTGATCTTGCCCCGCTGCGTGTTGTTAAACATGAAGGCAACCGACCATTGGTCAGTGAGGAGAGTGCCTGCCAGCTAATGCCTCCAATGCCGCACAGCTTCAACGATGGCCTGGGCCTCTTTTTCGACGGAGGAGTGCTGAATTTCAGAGGCATGAAGGGTTCGTGAAAAGAATGCCACCGGCCTGCCTGCCTGGTTGACGGTGGCGGCCAGACCGATGTCTGATGCGTCGCTCTCGACTTGAAATGGTAACGTCTCGTCAACTGTGTGCATCGCGGCCATGGCAATGTCGGCCTTAATACGGTTGAAGGCCTGGTGAGCCTCGGCCGTTAGGGGAAAAAGAGTGGGTTGGATGAGTGGGCGGGCCTTGTCCGCAGAATTTGGGACCCACTGGGCGTAGTAAGAAAGGAACCCCAGGCAATGTTTGAGGGCCTTGGGGCAGTGGGGGAGGGGGAGCTCCATGAGGGGGCGCATGCGGTCGGGGTCGGGCCCCAGAACTCCGTTCTGGACCACATAGCCGAGGATGGCTAAGTGCTGAACACACACTTCTTGTTGTAAGTTAGGTTGAGGAGAGTGGTGGAGAGATTTGGCAAGGTTTGCGTCATGGTCCTGCTGATTGTGGCCGCAGATGGTGACATTGTCAAGGTACTGGAAGGTGGCCCGCAGCCCGTACCGGTCGACCATTTGGTCCATTTTCCGTTGGAAAACTGAAACCCCGTTGTTGACGCCGAAGGGAACCCTGAGAAAGTGGTAAAGGCGGCCATCTGCCTCGAAGGCAGTGTATGGGCGGTCCGGGTTACAGACTGGGAGATGGTGGTAGGTGGGTTTTAGGTCCACAGTTGAGAAGACCCGGTACTGTGCAATCTGATTGACCATATCAGATATGCGTGGGAGGGGGTACACGTCGAGCTGCGTGTACCTATTGATAAACACCATTCTGTGATTCTCCCCAGTTTTAACTACTACCACTTGGGCTCTCCAGGGGCTGTTGCTGGCCTCGATGATGCCTTCCCGAAGCAGCCACTGGACCTCGGACCTGATGAAGGTCCTGTCTTGGGCACTGTACCATCCGCTCCTGGTGGCGATGGGTTTGCAATCTGGGGTTAAGTTTGCAAATAGGGAAGGTGGGTCGACCTTTAGGGTCGCGAGGCCGCACACAGTAAGGGGTGGTAGGGGCCCACCGAATTTCAATGTTAGGCTCTGGAGGTTGCACTGGAAGTCCAGGTCGAGTAGCAGGGCAGCGCAGAGGTTGGGGAGGACATAGAGGCGGAAGCCGGTAAACTCCACGACCTGGATAGTGAGCATGGCTATGCAGTACCCCCCCCGGATCGCCACGGAGTGGGACCCGGAGGCCAGGGAGATTCTGTGGTTAGCGGGGTGCACTGCGAGGGAGCAGCGCCTGATTGGCGGGGTGTACCGCGAGGGAGCAGCGCCTTACCGTATCGGGATGAATGAAGCTCTCGGTGCTCCCGGAGTCCAGCAGACAGGAGATCTCGTGCCCATCGATTTTCACGTTTGTAGAGGCGGTTGCTAGGTTGTGTGGGCGGGACTGGTCAATCATGACCGAGGCGGGACGCAGCTGGTCGTTGATGGTGGCAGGCGATGAGGTGTCCGGGGGGCATGGGTCCTGGTACGATGGCGGCGCCCACGGGCCGCAAGTGCCGTGAGGGAGGACAAGATGGCGGCGCCCATGGGCTGCACATGGTGGGGGTTGAACAAGATGGCGGCGCCTACGGGCCGCACGTGGTCCGAGGAGGGGAAGATGGCGGCGCCCACTGGCCGTACGATGGGGGGGGGGGTCGGAACAATAGCGGTGACTGAGCGGGCCTGGCACACTGCAGCGAAGTACCCCTTCTTGCCGCAGGCCATACAAAGGGCGCTGCGGGCCGGGCAGCGTTGGCGGGGGTGTTTTGGCTGCCCACAGAATTAACATCTGGGGCCCCCGGGGTTGGTTGGTGGGTGCGCGGCACATGCGTGGGGTTGGCTGAATGGGGTCTCCGATGGACCGGCTGTCTGCGGAAGTCCACGATGCGTAGGAGGGGGCCGCGCGGTCGGGGGTGTAGGCCTGGATGTTCCACGAGGCGATCGTTAGTGAGAGCGCAAACTTTTTGGTTGCCGCGAGGTCGAGCGTGGCCCCTTTTAAAAGGCGCTGGCAGATGTAATCTGACCCTATCCCCGTTACAAAAGCGTCTCTGATGAGCAAGTTTGAGTGTTCCGTGGCTGTGACGGTCTGACAGTCACAGTCTCTGACCAGGGAGATTAGGGCACGCCAGAAATCTTCTACTGACTCACCGGGGAGTTGGCGACGAGTGGAGAGGACGTGTCTGGCGTAAAGCGTGTTAGTCCGCTGAGCGTAGTTTTCTTTCAGTAGCGCCATGGCGTCTTCGAAGGTTGACGCGTCCTGGATAAGCGGAAAGACGTTGGAGCTCAGCCGCGTGTAGAGGATGTGAATCTTCTGAGCTTCCGGAATAGGGTCTGGTGCAGACCCGATGTAAGCTTCGAAACAGGCTAGCCAATGTTCAAAGTCCTTTTTGGCGTTGACTGATTGCGGATCCAGCTGCAGGTGATCCGGCTTGATGCGGAGGTCCATCTTCTGAAAATGTTAGTGTATTACATTGATACAGATCAATTGCACTAAGACGAGAGTTGGATACAATCGAGGCTTTAATACACTGAGATGTGTGGCTTCCTACAGCAGCTGGTGAAATGCTGCACACATATTTATACTCCGCCTACTGGGCGGAGCCAGCAGGCAGGGAACTACCCCCGTACCTGTAATACAGGGCCTTACCACAAGTCACCTAATATATACATCAGTGGTGACTACCACACAAACTAAAGAGGCACTACTAAAATCAGAGGTCCTGGCACACTTAGCTCCAAAGTTAACGTTGCGACTGACTTGCGATGCATCACTGTATGAGGTGGGAGCTGTGGTTTCTCACATGGTGTCCAATAGTGAAGAGCAGCCAATAGCGTTTACATCAAGATCCTTGAACAAAGAAGAAATGAACGATCCACAGATAGGGAAGGAAGCTCGAGGCACCATTTCCAGAATCAAATGTTTTTACCAATACCATTACGGATGGAAAATGACTTTGCCAACAGGGCAAACTGATAGCACTGCGGCTTCACAGCGCCAGAGTCACAGGTTCGATTCCCCGCTGGGTCACTGTCTGTGCGGAGTCTGCCCCTTCTCCCCGTGTGTGCGTGGGTTTCCTCCGGGTGCTCCGGTTTCCTCCCACAGTCCAAAGACGTGCAGGTTAGGTGGATTGGCCGTGCTAAATTGCCCTTAGTGACCAAAAAGTTTAGGAGGGTCTATTGGGTTACAGGGATAGGGTTGAAGTGAGGGCTTAATGTGGGTTGGTGCAGACTCAATGGGCCGAATGGCCTCCTTCTGCACTGTCTGTTCTATGTTCTATCATTGACCACTGACAACAATACTGGGTCCGCACACCGGTACTTCATCTCTGGCAGCGAGACAGATGCAGGGAGGAGCATTGCTGCTGTCAGCGCACACGTATATAAGATAATGTAAATCGAATCTCCATGGGAACGCTGATGGACTCTCTAGATTACCTTTACCTAACGTGTTGTCATTGAATAGTTTGAGTTGTAATATTTTCTATTTCAAAGAGGTCAGCACGGGCAAATACGGGCAGCACGGTAGCATAGTGGTTAGCACAGTTGCTTCACAGCTCCAGGGTCCCCGGTTCGATTCCCGGCTTGGGTCACTGTCTGTGCGGAGTCTGCATATCCTCCCCGTGTACGCGTGGGTTTCCTCCGGGTGCTCTGGTTTCCTCCCACAGTCCAAAGGTGTGCAGGTTAGGTGGATTGGCCATGATAAATTGCCCGTAGTGTCCAAAATTGCCCTTAGTGTTGGGTGGGGTTACTGGGTTATGGGGATAGGGTGGGGGTGTTGACCTTGGGTAGGGTGCTCTTTCCAAGAGCCGGTGCAGACTCGATGGGCCGAATGGCCTCCTTCTGCACTGTAAATTCTATAGGTCGATAACACTTCTGTAACCGTGGGACAAGTTAAGAACTATACCAGAAATAATCCACTCCTGTCAGAGGTTCTGGGCATGCGTCTCCGTGGCAACACCATGAAAGAAAACCCAGAGTTGAAGCCAAATGTTATCCGAAGACTGGAACTATCCGTACAGGTTGGTATCTCCTCTGGGGAATGAGGGTCACCGTTCCGCCATTGATAAGGAAACGTGCCCTAAACCAACTTCATGAAGACCATTGTGGGATAGCAGGGGTGGAAGCGTACCAGCCTCCCCAGACAGGCGCTGGAATGTGGCGACTAGGGGCTTTTCACAGTAACTTCATTGAAGCCTACACGTGACAATAAGCGATTTTCATTTTCATTTTTCATTTCAAGCGGAGGATCACTGGGTAGGCCTCTGTCAATGGGCCTCCAGCCGCGCGGAGTACTTCGTGAAAACGCCGACTCTCGGGTCCAGGAGAATCGCCGGACTGGCACTGGGCTTGATTTCAGCATGAAAATAGATTCTCTGTCCCCGTGTCAAACACGATTTTGCCGTGGGGCTGCGGAGAATCCAGCCCCATGTCTCTTTACTTTGGTGAAGAAGGCCTTGGGGAAGAAAATCGGGAGGGATCTGAACAGGAAGAAGAATCGCAGCAGCACGTTCATTTTGATTGTCTGCACTCTCCCTCCAGGGAGAGCGCGGGGGGGGGGGGGTCCCTGTGGGGGGAGGGGGAGGGGGGGGCAGGTCCCTGCTTTCCCTGTGGAGAACAGAGCAAATTCCATTTGTAGCTTTTTCCTCGATCCACAGCCAATATGGAGTCACTCAGTCCTTGCCTAGCCGCCCACTCCTTCCTGTCCCTAAGGGCCCTGTGCACTATTTCTCCCCCCCCCCCCCCCCCCCCCCCCCCCCCCCCCCCCCCCTACCACTGCCTTCAGCGCCTTCCAGGATGTGGAAGGTGAGACCTCCCCATTTTGGTTGCGGGTTACATATCCGTCTATCTGCTGCCACCTGTGCTATTACAGTAATGCAAATGGCCAGACAGCCCATGACAAAGAGTTGATATAGGTGGTGTCGGACCATTCAAAGGACGAATGTTTTTCATTGTGATAGACAGCATTCGGAGTCTGTGCCTTCACAGAGAGCAATGGAAAGACTGTAATAAAACATCTCAGGGCACTTCAATGGAAAAATACCAAACAAACACCAAGCTCTGTAAGGTGATATCAGATCAAACGGCAAAATTCTTGGTCAAAAGGGCAGGTTTTAAGCAGCATCTTAAAGGAGGAAAGGGAGGTAGAGAAACAGAGAGGTGTAGGGGGGGGGGAATTCCAGAGATTGCATCCTTGGTAATTGAAGGCAATGACACCATACTGGAGAAATTAAAATGGGGGGTGCACGAAAGACCAGATTCAGAAAGCACAGATAGTTCAGAGGGTTATGGGACTGGAGGAGGTTACAGAGATAGGGAGGGTCGAGACCAGGGAGGGGTTTGGAAACGTGGATGGGAATTTTTAAAATCGAGGCATTGCTTAACCAGGCTCCAATTTTCAGCGAGCACAGGGATATGGCTGAATGGAACTTGGCGTAAGTCAGGATGTGGGCAGTAGAGTTTTGAATGACCTTCAGTTTAGGAGGGGTAGAACGAAGAAGGCTGGCCAGGAGTGAGTTGGAATTGTCACGTCTAGAGTAAAACAACTCTATATTCACACTCTTTCAGGCTCGGAATCACCTTTGCATGAAACGCCAAGAATGGAAATCAAAAGCTAATCTGTCACTCTTTAGATTTTAATCGTCACTTTGAATTACAAACTAGGTTTTAATACATTTACACTGGCACAGTAAGTGTAAAGGAGAATACAGATTTTATTTAATTTGGCCAGTAACAATCTGATAAAACATGAATCATGTACAGCATCTCCTTGGGACTATTGTTAGCATAATTGCTAATTAACCAACATCTGTTCAAATTTACGATAAATACTGAAAAATCCATTTATTTTACCAACCTTTCCCTCACTGACCTTTACGTATTTTAAAAACTGATTTACGGGATGTGACCATCGCTGGTTAGGCCAGCAATTGTTGCCCATCCCTAATTGCCCGTGAGAAGGTGGTGGTGAGCTGCCTTCTTGAACCGCTGCAGTCCATGAGGTGTAGGTACACCCACTGTGCTGTTAGGGAGGGAGTTCCAGGATTTTGACCCAGTGACAGTGAAGGAACTGAGATACAATTCCAAGTCAGGACGGTGAGTAACTTGGAGGGGAACCTCCAGGTGGTGGGGTTCCCAGGTATCTGCTGTCCTTGTCTTCAAAACGGGTTTGGAAGGTGCTGTTGAAGGAACATGACGAGTCACTGTGTGTACACCTTTGCAGATGGTACACACGGCTGCTACTGTGCATTGGTGATGAAGGGGTTGAATGTTTTAGGAAGGGGTGCCAATCATGTGGGTTACTTTCTCCTGGATGGTTCCAAGCTTCTTGAATGTTGTTGGAATTACTGATATTAATGTAATTTTATATCACATTAAAATATGATAAAGGACACGGACGTAACATAACTGTATCGTGTCCTTCAGTATGCTTAATGATGAAAGGTTTACTTATTCTTTTTTTATGAATGAAATGAAAAATGAAATGAAAATCGCTTATTGTCACAAGTAGGCTTCAATGACGTTACTGTGAAAAGCCCCTAGTCACCACATTCCAGCGCCTGTTCGGGGAGGCTGGTACGGGAATTGAACCGTGCTGCTGGCCTGTCTTGGTCTGCTTTAAAAGCCAGCTATTTAGCCCAGTGTGCTAAACCAGCCCCAATAATCACAAGTAGGCTTCAATGAAGTTACTGTGAAAATCCCCTGGTGGCCACATTCTGACGCCTGTTCGGGGAGGCTGCAACAGGAATTGAACCCGTGCTGCTGGTCTTGCCCTGCATTACAAGCCAGCTGTCTAAGCCCACTGTGCTAAACCAGCCCCAGCTAAACCAGAGCTCAGAGTATCCAATTCATTTTTCCCAATTAAGGGGCAATTTAGCCTGGCCAATCCACCTACCCTGCACATCTTTGGGTTGTGGGGGGTGAAACCCACGCAGACACGGGGAGAATATGCAAATTCCACACGGACAGTGACCCAGAGCCGGGATCGAACCTGGGACCTCGGCGCCGTGAGGCATCAGGGCTAACCCACTGCGCCACCGTGCCGCCCTAAGGTTTACTTATTCTGAGGTTTGATTCTGCATTTGATTGGGTGTGCGAATAGTCCATGAGCAGCGTCTGTTATTCTGTCCAGTATTGTGTCAGGCATACTCACTAAACAGAAACTGTCCCTGATGTACAACACGTCTAATGAGTCACAAGAACATAGGACGCTGGGAAAGGACTCAGGCATGAACTCTGTTTGCCTCATGATAGATGCTGTCAGATTTCTGCCCCCATCTTTCCAGCATCCACTGTTCCCGTTTCTGAATTCACCAATGTCTGGTTTATTTTAATGTCTCCTGAGTTGTTGGGGATGTCGGGACTGATTTTAACGTTTGGAACAGGGGGCCAAGCATAATCCACATTAAAAAAATAATTTGGGAGAGGTGATTTAAAATTGTTTCCAGTAATTTCACATTGAAATAAAAAACCTCTCCAAGCGTGGAGGAAACCAAGGTGGGGAGGTTGTGTGTCTTGAGAACAAGTCCACTCCAGATTAAAATGTGCTTTCATGTATCATCAACACCTGGAAAATCTATCTTTAGGAATACTTTCAGAAATTTAAAACAGAAATAAAAAATAGATTCCTAATGTGGGTCCAGTATAAGTTCGCACTGTTATTGATCAACCAACTGCAAATGTAATAATTCATCGCAGAATGATACTGGAAAATGTATTTAAGATAGAGAATTGGAGAACAGTAACTGGCTGTGGTAGTGTGCTAATCTCATCTATTATGCTGTTTGTTTTTAAAATGGGAGTTACCAAGCGATGGAATCAGCAGGGATTTTGTAAAAGCTAGTGGTGGGGGAGGCAGCAGTTTCATTGCAATTGAGAACAACCTGTCCCCGAAGAGGCAAGGTTCCATCAGTGAGCGCCGGCAAGTGGAACGGGAGAAATTCTTCTGTCCTTTAGTTCTATGCAAATCACAAAGGCATTGATCCAAAAATCACTGTTAAAATAATGTCAAAGCTAACAATGTTCATTATTTCTGCAGAAATACCACAGCAGCTTCAGGCAATCTTTCTTTCCCTCGCTTTCTCTTTCTGTAACTGATTTCACTCAATCTACTTGGATTGGATTGGATTGGATTGGATTTGTTTATTGTCACGTGTACCGAGGTACAGTGAAAAGTATTTTTCTGCCAGCAGCTCAACAGATCATTCAGTACATGGGAAGAAAAGGGAATTAAACAGAATTCAAGAATTAAACAGAATACTTCATGTTTCCCTGACCAGATCCAGAGCTGTTCCTTTCACAACCCTTCGATCTGATTGATTAAAGTGATCCAGAGGTGCACAGATCCCAGGGGCGGGATTCTCCAATAATGGGGCTATGTCCCCACACGCCCGCAAATAACCGTGCGCGAATCACTCTGGACTTACCTGGAGTAAGTCCAGGGTGATTCTCCGATTTGCAGGGGGCTAGCAGGGCCCTGGCGTTTTCCTCGCTACTCTGGCTGCTGATACGGGGCCCTGCACTTCCCGTCGGGGGTCAGCGCACGTGCACGGCGACGGCCTGTGTCGGCTGACCCACATCGCGGACTGGCACCGAAAACATAGCCCCCCCCCCAGATCACGCACACCTGCGGATCGGTGGCCCCCGATCGGTAGCCTGGCCGTCCTGGAGGCCCCCACCCCCCGTGAATGATCCCCCTGCCCCCCACCAGGGTGGCCGCGGACTGAGTCCGCAGCCGCCACGCCGAGTGCCTGCCGGGTGGAACCACGCCGGCGGGAACTCGGCCGGCTGCACTCGGTGATTCGCCACGGGGGCCTCTTTCAATGTTCCCGACTGGCGCTGCATCGACCGTGCATGTGCGATTGGCAGCGATTTTCTGGGGACCGGAGGATCGCAGGAGCGGCGCCGGACAGGATCGCAGGTTTGACGCCCAATCTCAGTCTCCGCGCCGAACGCGATTTCAGCGCGGAGGCTCAGGGAATCCCGCCCCAGGTGTTCTATGGAGGCCATCGTGCAGGTTCCATCTCAAATTCCAGCAATTTGCAGGACCAAACATCGAGAACATCAAATAGACAAATGCTGGCTGGCAACAGCAACATTCGAGACATTCTAAAAGAAAGTTTTATGACTTTGTCCTCGACGTAGATTTGTAGATATTTACAGCACAGAAAGAGGCCATTTGGCCCATCATGTCCATACTGACCAACAAGGAGCCATCCGGCCTAACCCCATTTTCCAACTCTTGGTCTTTAATCTTTTAAATCCCAGCAGTTCAGGCGCATGTCCAAGTACTTTTTAAATATTATGAAGGCTTCTGTCCATCCTTTCCTTACAATCTGAGAAATTCCCACCACCCTTTGGCTGAAAACACTTCCCTTTGGATCCTCTCTAAGCCTCTAACATATCGGAGAAGTGAACTGACGTGGCGGGAAGGTGAGCTTACACAATGGAAAATTCCAAACTAAAACCACAAAGCTTTTGAATCGTTCTAGTTTATCTTTAAAATAATTTTTTTCCAGCACTTTCCACTAGCAGTATAACAGAAATTTGACAGATACACATTTCCTACTTAACTTTGTCGTTAACACTTCCATTGCAACGGCGCCTTGTTGGAAAACTCAGCATGTTATTGATACACGCTGTTACAAATGTCGACATTGGCCAACAAGTCCAGGAGATTAAGAGATGTGGCTTGAGCTGTGAGTGTCCAGACATTGCTGGTGAATTTATAATAATCTTTATTGTCACAGGTAGACTTACATTAACACTGCGATGAAGTTACTGTGAAAATCCCCTAGTCGCCACATTCCGGCGCTTGTTCGGGTACACAGAGGGAGAATTCAGAATGTCCAAGTTACGTAACAGCACGTCTTTCTTCTGGTGGGGGGGGGGGGGGCTAGCAGGCACGCAGCATAAAGCCCCCGGTTTTAGCTGCGGATATGGCCGCCGAATTGTCGGGTCCCTGGCTGCGCATGCGCAGATCGGTGGCCTGTAGTGGCCGCGCTGTACAAAGTGACACTGGCCGCGTGCGGACCCGGCCTGCCAAATAGTGGCCCCCCCCTTGGCCAGGCTCGTCACCCCCCGGACCAACCCCCACCAGTGCCCCCAGCCCCCGCCAAAAGCCCCCACTGCCCGCGGAACTGCTACCCCCGACTGTGGCGGCGCTAGACTCAGTCCGCAGCCGCCACGCCAGGTTCACGAAAATAAATAGCGTGAGTGACCCACGCCGTTGGGAACTCGGCCCATCCGGAGAGGAGGATCGGGGGACAGCCTCAGATGATGTCCTGAGGCTGCCCATATGCTGAAACTGATGGCGTACTCCGCGAGTTCGGCCATTCTGGAGGGGGTGGAGCATGGCAAAAGCGGGACCCCCCCCGATTTTGGTGCAAACAGGGATTCTCCGGCCGATCGCCGAATGTGATTTTGGATTCAGAGATCGGAGAATCCTGCCCCAGAGTCTCTCACGCCCCACAACATTTCCAGAGCTATCAGCCAGCACCTTGCTCATTGTGGTGGAGAGCAGCCAGGGGCTCGAGGAGAGACAGCTTTCAGGAGAGAGTCTCCTAAAACTTAAGCATATACAGTCTCAGGTATTCCTGGCACTGGAGTAGCACCTAGGAAAAAACAAAGATAGGGTTAGAATATATTTATTGCACATTGCCACCAAAGGGAATTTTGTGCAAATAAACGCGAGCAATTATGTACACACACAATGATTGACATTGAAAATCTGGTTTAATTAAAGCTGATTAAATGGGCATTTCAGTAAGGTATTCTGAGTTTCTCAGAAGAGCTAAGACATTATTGGTAAAGGCATATTTGGAGTTAATAGTTATCACATTTCCACATTAAGACAAAGGGTCCTGTATCAAAGCTTGCAGATGGCTTTGAGGATAGCTTTGCAGTTTATTCAGGTCCTTCAGCTCCTCTTTGTGGTTTCTTTGATGCACCTGGGAACACCTTGATAACAGCTCTCTGCAGATTCAACATGCAGATAAACAATGGTCAGCTTGGATCACAGGATACCCCAAATCTCTCCCGCAAACCATCCAACATCTATCCCGGAGACACCCCACATCTAATGCGTAGCATACCCAACATTTATCAATGCACTGAAAGCAATGCCTCAACAATCCAATGTTGTGTTTGCTGATTATTGTGGTGCACGGACAGACGCCATTACATCTGTGCTTAGCTGGTGTCCTGGGATACAGCCAAGAGCTGTGGAGATTCCTATGGGGGAGCTCTGTGCTGCTGTTGCAGCTACTGAAAAGAGAAGGCTGCTCCACAGAATCTGCCACAAAGCTTTCTGAAAAGGTAACTACATTTAATACATTTGGGAAAAATGCACCTTCCAGAGCTGCTCCCCATAAAAATAAGGAAAGAGCATTGCTTGCTTCAGGTCTTAGAAATAAAGAGTGAGTGAAAAAGTGACTACAACGCAATTAGGTTCCATTTAATCATGAGAAAAGGATATGTAAATTCAGTCTGATAAAGCTCTTCCCTGCCTGGAGTCAAGGGGCTCGATTCTCCAAAAATGGGGCTATGTCCCCACTCTGGCATAAAAACGATGGCGTTGGGGCATCACGGCGGCGCAGTGGATGAAATGAAAAAATGAAAATCGCTTATTGTCACGAGTAGGCTTCAATGAAGTTACTGTGAAAAGCCCCTAGTCGCCACATTCCGGCGCCTGTCCGGGGAGGCTGGTATGGGAATCGAACCGTGCTGCTGGCCTGCCTTGGTCTGCTTTAAAAGCCAGCGATTTAGCCTAGTGAGCTAAACCAGCCCCTGGATTAGCTCTGTTGCCTCACGGCGCTGAGGTCCCAGGTTCGATCCCGGCTCTGGGTCACTGTCTGTGTGGAGTTTGCACATTCTCCCCGTGTTTGCGTGGGTTTCGCCCCCACAACTCAAAGATGTGCAGGCTAGGTGGATTGGCCACGCTAAATTGCCCCTTAATTGGAAAAGATTAATTGGGTACTCTAAATTTTTTTTAAACGCTGGCGTTTCATTTCAGACTTCCCTAAAAAATAATAAAGACAAATTCACCTACCTGCAGGGTACTGGCAGTGACCCGGGGAGCTTCATGCAGCTTTGGCTGTGGATACGGGACCCCATACCTCCGGTTCCGCGTCCGTGCATGCGCATGCTGGCGGCCTCCAGTGGCCACGCCGAACGCGATGGTGGACTCGGCCGGCAGATCTGGACCAACAAACAAGCGCAAAAGACAAAATGTCAGAGGCATAAATTTTTTTTAAAGTATTTATTTTTAAAGAAAATATTTCTTAATACAGATGAATTCAAGTAAATAGGGTTGGGAAGCAATTTACAGTGAATGCCAATGTCTGAATGGATCTAGAGCTGAAGGTGGTGAAAAATGATAGGAAACGCACATCATGAAATCAAGATGAGCAATTCTTTAGTTGAAATGTAGAACGGAATCTGCGCTGAGGGCAAAGTGGGGGCAGCAGAAAAAAGTGAGAACCCTCAAGAAAGGCAGTCTGAGTTCAAGCCTCTGATCAGCTATCGCCTGTGATGCTCCCAGGCTATCTCACTTACAGCCATTCGGTCAGCCCAGACTATCCTCGTGGCCCTTGGAGACCACAGACCCGAGCAGCTCCGAGGCGACAACCTTCGACGAGGTGTCACAGCTGTCCCTCTCACCCTCCACCAGCTCAGATACTCACACCTCGGTGGGGTTAACTAGTAGGCGGGCTTCTGGGGCACTCACTGGTGAGCATCACACACCTGATGATCCACAGCCGGGACAGGGACATCCCAGGGATCCAGCATTCAGAGGGATGCCCGAGACCAGGACTGCGCTGAGCCCCTGGCCAATGCCATGCCCCTGGGTACCACCATTCCAGAGCTGCTGGATCTGCAAAGGCAGAGTCGCGAGCAACAGGAAGGGGTAATAGCATTCCTCCTCGGACTGCAAGGCCGACTGGAGGAGACCCATCGCCTTCTATCTGAGGAGAGGGTGCCATCACTCCAATGCTGCGAGGTAAACGCTGCAAGGGTGGCATCCACAGTGGAGACCTGGGTGCAGGATGTGCCCTCCATGACCGGGGCTGTCTGCTCCATGGTTCAGCTCATGAACTCCTTGGCTGAGGGCAAGGGCTCCCTGGTGCAGAGCTTCAACTGCATGTTGCAGGCACGAGGGGGAATCTACGAGTGTGAGCGCCAGAGGACGGCGGGGTTTTTGGATCTCATTGCAGCTGACCCTCTATCCCATGGAGGAGCCCAGGGGCCCCCAGACGCCCAAAGGGGAAGAGAACCGGCAGAAGTGCAGCCCGAGGTCTTCCACCCAGGAGACCCTGGAGGTGTCCAGCCCATCTGACACCCCCGCCCTGTGAGCGACACCTCCAGCCCCAGACATCGAGGAGGGCAGCACAGAAACACCCATGCAGCCTGAAAGTAGACCGGGACCCTCAAGGTCCCGTCCACCAGGAAACACTCCCCCAAGGTCATCTCAGGCAACAGGGTGTGGAAGGCAGCAGGTTGTCTCAACCTCAGCTGTGGATCCTGGGGATACACAGTTACATAGGGGGGTGATGAGGATGAGTAAAATGCTATCGGCACCTAGTGGGCATGGGAGACCTCAGCACTGGTAGGGATAACTCACCATTGTGATATAGCTCTTGTATTAAACTTCACCTCCTTCACCTCCACGCACATTCGCCCACGCGCAACCCCCTGTGTGAGGGCCTTTCCAATAAACCTCACTCTCTCCCCTTTAACACAATAGCCACTTCCCCATGGTTGTTCCTCTCAACTCTACCTGGATGAAACTTGTCAACCCCAGAGTCTCAGTAATACCTAACCCCTGACCATTCACTCTCCCCCCCCACCCCAGGCAATCCAGCTGTTAGATAATAGAGCAGTTGAGTACATGCATTGGACCAGAGATTTTACCTCATGGGGATCTCAACGATGTCCCCACCATGACCTTGAACGAGGTGACTTTTGAGAGATTTCAGCATAATGCCTTGCATTGGGGTCCACATTTGTATGATCTCTCTAATGTAGATGTCGGTATGAACATTGGAGTGCAATGGTTTAGGGGCTGGTTTAGCACAGTGGGCTAAACAGCTGGCTTGTAAAGCAGAACAAGGCAGCAGGGTAGCATGGTGGTTAGCATAAATGCTTCACAGCTCCAGGGTCCCAGGTTCGATTCCCGGCTGGGTCACTGTCTGTGTGGAGTCTGCACGTCCTCCCCCTGTGTGCGTGGGTTTCCTCCGGGTGCTCCGGTTTCCTCCCACAGTCCAAAGATGTGCGGGTTAGGTGGATTGGCCATGCTAAATTGCCCGTAGTGTCCTAATAAAAAGTAAGGTTAAGGGGGGGGTTGTTGGGTTACAGGTATAGGGTGGATACGTGGGTTTGAGTAGGGTGATCATGGCTCGGCACAACATTGAGGGCCGAAGGGCCTGTTCTGTGCTGTACTGTTCTATGTTCTAAGGCCAGCAGGCGTGGGTTCAATTCCCTTACCAGCCTCCCCGAACAGGCGCGGGAATGTGGCGACTAGGGGCTTTTCACAGTAACTTCATTTGAATCCTACTTGTGACAATAATTTCATTTCATTTCATTTCAATGCTTGGGGCCAATGCTCCCAAAGGGTCATAATCTTGGATCCAATCAGTATCACACTCATGCATCGCTCTGCTGACTTAATTGGGACAATTGACTCAAAGAAGGGTCAGAGAGCTGATCAGGTAACTGGCTTCCCCTTGTGGCATGCCTAATTCATGTGAAGATGGAAATTAGTGGGTCAACGTCATCCTTAGACCGTCATTCTCCCTGTAGATTAAACGATCAATCCCTCTGTAACAGTCTTCTACCTTGACACTAATCCCTGACAGTCAAACCAAATGTGCATTTGGATAAATCCTATTCTTGCTTAGCCACCTGTTAATACTGCTCAATGACAGTGTCACAGCAAATACTGATCTGGCAATGAAAACACGAAGCTTGCACAAAGTTAAAAATAAGGTGTTTTCATGATTCCACATTTCCCATGACATTTGTCACATAAAGTTATTGGTGCTTTGAGAGAGCAATCTGCAGTGAGATAGGAAAAACTGAGCAATCAGTGGGAAGATAGAGCAGGTAAGCAACAAATCGTTACATAATCCGAACAATCCTAAACTCTGGGCAGCATCAACTCCTTGTCCATGAGGCAGGAAAGGGCAGTTAATCAATAAATGTTAACGTCCCGTAGTCTAGTGCTGCTGCCAATTACTTGGTAATGTATCAGAGAATACGTGGGCACAGAATAAATAGCTCACACGTTAAGAACTTAGAAAATCTTCTATGGATCTTTTCGGAAAACCTCACACTGAGGATGTTGGAACTAATTGAATTATTTCTTTTAACAAAAACAGACACAAACTTTGCAACTGGGCTCTGAAGAAGGGTCATAATCGACATGAAACATCAACTCGGTTTCTGTCTTCACAAATACGGCCAGTTCTGCTGAATTTTTCCACTTAATACTTTCTGTGTTTATATTATGTTGTTCCATTGTTGCCGCCTGTGTATTGTTTCAGCTGCTAAGAGCTGGATGATGACAGGGGAACTGTTTACTTCTGTCTTATGAAGAAAGGTGTGTGGGAACATGAGGGACTTATTAACAATACACGGGGTGGGGATGGAGAACGGGTAGGAGTGAAATTACTTTATTAGACAAATCAATACTTATTTGATGAAAGTTCTACACTATCAATTGAGCTTTCCTTGGCAACTGACTATTGTCTTACCTCATCCACTTTCACTTCTCCTTGTTCATTTTCACAATACTGCAAAAATACCTAAGCATGAATTGGTGCAGACCCTGGTGAGTGAATGCCCATGTATGGGAATGGATACCTTTCGTAGTGTTTGATTCTAAGCTTCCAACCCCACCTCTTCCATGTCTTTACCGCCCCTTGTCATAAGATCAAGATAAAGGATTCCCCATTGAGAAATACTTGTAGCTGTCCAGAGCTGAGTAAAGATACCTGACTAAATCCTAAGAAGATGGCTGTGCAGGCAAAGGAACCCCAATGTAAGAGACCAGTACACAAAATGGGTGTGATATCCGCCTTAGGGATATCCTACAGCAGCTCTTACAGGCACTGGCTAGTTGGGGTGGAAACTGAGAGGATTGGGATGGAAGGGTTAACAACTTAATTTCATTTATATGTGGCCGTCTTCTGGATGAAAACAACATAAGTTGAGTTTTTTGTGGTGAATTTGAGGGGGTGGACTTTAACAACACACCTTACAGCGGGGGAGGGGGGCCAACAGTGGGAGGGGGGGCAACAGTAGAGGGGGGGGCAACAGCAGGGGGGTAGCCGCAATGGGAAACCCCATTGGCTGGCTGCCGGGACATAGGATCCCGCCCATTGGTAGCTTTCCTTTACCAAAACCCTGCTCAGATATCTTCATTTGGGTTTGCCACAGAAATCTCTGTGGTTCATCTGTTAAGATATAATGAAGCAGGCTTTCTGACTGAAATGGCTCATCCTTTTAGAAACCTTTGGAGCCATAATTGTTGTACAATTCAGGATTAACCCTTTGTTGGGTAATACATGATAATAGCACATGAAAAAAAAGGTTTTAATTCCTACCCAGTGGCCATTGAAGACCAACGTGTTCTCACCCTCTGGGAAAAAAACAAGTTCTTGGGACAGAGAACTCTGCTTGTAGCAATTTGGGATGCCCAGATAATGGTAGAAAAACTTCATTTTGAGCCACGATTCCATAATTTAACCTGAAATCAATTACTTCATCAGATCTTTACAAAGTTAGAAGTAAAGGTACGGTAAAGTTGCCATAGTCCCAGATGACCATAGGCTGCTTTCCCCTTTGAGGGGGAGAGCTGACTGGTGGTGGTTTAACTTGAGGGTCACCACACCTCAGGCAAGGGTCAAGGTTGAGAAGGCGGGACCTGCATGGATAACCGGGGGGGGGGGGGGGGGGGGGGGGGGTTTAGCTCAGTGGGCTAGACAGCTGATGTGTGACGGGTTCAATTCCCGTACCGGCTGAGGTTACAAAGTTAAAACACCGGTGCTAAAATACAAACTTTAACAGAATTATAGCAAGGATTTAAAAAAAAAAATTTAGAGTACCCAATTAATTTTTTCCAATTAAGGGGCAATTTAGCTTGGCCAACCCACCTCCCCTGCACATCTTGGGGTTGTGGGGGCAAAACCTACGCAAACACGGGGAGAATGTGCAAACTCCACACAGACAGTGACCCAGAGCCGGGATCGAACCTGGGACCTCGGTGCCATGAAGCAGCAGGGCTAACCCGCTGCGCTGCCGTGCTGCCCTGAATTATAGCAAGGATGACGTACCCGACTGTGGAAGTGTCACACCAACCTTTACAAATGAGTGTGAAATGTTGAGACTACCAGAGATTCAGTTGGCTGACCTTTGTAAATAATGCTGAACTTTTAGTCATCTGTGAACATTTTTGAAGACTATGCTGTTATTTCCACAAATCAAAAGAAAGTCTTTGATTTCTATAGAGCCTTTCACAATGTCAGTGCTCTCCAAAGTGTTTTACAGCCAATGAAGTACTTTAGAAGTGTAGTCACCATTGTAATGTAGGAAATGCAGCAGTTAATTTGTGCACAGCAAGCTCCCACAAATGGCAATGTGATAACGATCAGATAATCTGTTTCTGTGCTGTCGGTTGATTAATATCGATAAGGGCACTGGGACTAACTCCTGTTATTTAGAGCAGTACCCATGGGACCTGAGTTGACAGGCAGGGCTTTGGTTTAATATCCAAAGGACGGTCTTATAACCCCCACCAGGCCACCCAGCTGGAGCTCGTTAAAGACCTACACATAAAAGCCGGCCCAAGCAGGGCCCGGAGATGTTGGTTGTCCCAACAAGGACGGGATTGGCAGAGAGTTACTGCTGCGGGCAGAGTATTGTATGTAGTTCAGTAACTCCTTGTTCCACTACTGCTGGATTCCTCAAGTTACTAAAGACGGCATCTGCAACAGGCTTGTACTCTTTCTGTACTGCACTGGATTTTTGTGCTCAAGTCTCTGGAGTGGGGACTTGAACCCACAAGCTACTGATCCAAAGAACAATACAGCATAGGAACAGGCCCTTCGGCCCGCCAAGCCAAGGGGAGTGAGAGCTATGAACTGAACCACAACTGGCACAGCTGGTCAGTGGGAAGAACTCAAATCTCCCGTGAAAGATAATAAATAATCTGAAATCATTTTGGATCCAGGAATATTAAAATAATCAGCAACAACTGGGAATTAGCTTCTGCAAAATACTGGAGTGTCACCTGGGACAACTGGTGCAAACTGGGCCAAAATAAGAAAGATCAATTGGAAATATCTCCTCGTGTCCCAGTTTTTATTATGTGAGTTCAGTATAAACAAAGCAAGTTGGAATGATTAAAAATAATACTTTGGTGCAGGGGTCGATGCATATTACAGTATTTATCATTGTTATTAAATGGTCTATTTACAGCTACATTACATCCCTATCTGAAAGTTTATGTTGATTTGGAAATAATTCTTTATCATGTCTATGTGAATAATAAGGATTAAAATGAAACAGAAAAAGCAGATGTTGGATTATATTCCCGTGTCTATTTTGTTACCATAGTAAGAATATTTTGAATCAGACCCGTTTACTCAAAAACAATTTTGGGTTGAAAATGGACATGAAACATACAGATTGCAGAGGCTTCCTTGCTGAAGACATGTAAATATCACCAGTGACACTATTTATAATTTGGCGTCAATTGTTATTGTGCTGCTTTCTTGAACAGTAACAGTTACTTGATATGAACCAGGACAAATGATATGATTACAATGAGGGAGTAGAAGCTGACAGCCCATATGTTACAATGCTGTTAGAAAGTCTCTTTAAATAAACACAAAAGGCAAGCAATGACAAAGAGTCTAATCGTCCTCACGTTGTCGGCCAGTGTCTGAAGTCTGATATGAACCAAACAAGGGACATGGAGTGATATCACATAATTCAACGGAGACCAGACCAGGGACTCTATTTTTAAATAAACGTAATGATTGAAGTTCCAGGCAAATACATGAGTCAGTTTCTCTGTTTAATATTACTATACATTCCAGTATCTGTGTGAGACACTTTGGATGGGAAATGTGCAAATATTTGTCAATTATGAACCTTTTGTGCTTGAAACAAAACATCTAAGAAAGTATAGAAACCATTAAATACTAACAATCAATAATCTGGAATCTCAGGAAAGCAGATGATGTAATGAGTATGAACCTGTAATATCTAAATATGGCAGACAGCTTAATCCTTGGAATACACACAGGAAAATGTGCGGAATATTTCAAAAGCTCCTGGTGCTAATTTGCTAAATGATTCAGCCAACACTGAACATTTTCTAAGGTTGGATGATGAGGAACCATCTGAGATGGTTGGAAGGTGATTGGGCTTCCAGAACATTCTGGAGCAAACTTGGCCTTCATTACTGATTATAAGGAATGTCCACCCTTCTTCCATATGCCTTTTTTGGACCACAGATAACTGACTGGTGCAATGAACCCACCAGAAATCCTGGTATGAGACTGGAGCAACATTGGTGAAGGGAGGCATTTATCAAGAGGCTGAACGATGCTCTCAATCTTACTGCTCCTCACACTCTCCTCACCCCCTAGCCCTCTGGGGTAGAAAATTCCAGAGGTTCACAACCCTCAGAGTGAAGACTGTTCTCCTCATCTCAGTCCCAAATGATTGGCCCCTCATCCTGAAGGTGCCCCCCCCCCCACCCCACCCCACCCCGCCACCCTCCCCCACTATGTTTAGATCCCCCAGCCAGTGGAAACAATCACTCGGTATCTACCCTGTGAATCCCCTTCAGAAGATTGTATGTTTCACTGAGATCACCCCTCAATGTCTGAACTCTGGAGAATCATCCCAATTTACTCAGGCTCTCACACCAGGGTCCAATCGGGTGAACCCTTGCCTCCAATCTAATAGTAACGGAGATCAAAACTGGGAACAGTATTTCAGGTATGGCCTCAATTTAGCAAGATTTCCTTCTACTTATATACTTTAATACTTTAATTTATAATCCCCTTACAATAAAGGCCACCAAGTTCCTCTGAACATCAACACTTAGAAGTTTCACTACTTTAAAAAAATATTCTGCTTTTCCATTCTTTTTTTCTAAAATTTAGAGTATCCAATTCATTTGTTTCCAATTAAGGGGCAATTTAGCGTGGCCAATCCACCTAGCCTGCACATCTTTGGGTTGTGGGGGCGAAACCCACGCAAACACGGGGAGAATGTGCAAACTCCACACAGACAGCGACCCAGAGCCGGGATCGAACCTGGGACCTCAGCGCCATGAGGCAGCAGGGCTAACCCACTGCGCCACCGTGCTGCCCCTGCTTTTCTATTCTTATGACCAAACTGATTAATACTCCTATGCATCAATTTGGGACATTTCACTACATTGAGGGTGCTATATAAATGCAAGTTGTTACCCGCGGTGAAACATTTCACCTGTGCAGAATGGTCTTCCTCTTAAGAAATAAAAATATTTCCTTTTCTGAGTGGATGTTGCCCGCCAGCACTCGGCAGTGACCCGAGAATCCCAAGCTGGTGAGGTGAGCCAGTTTTTATGGTTATATTGAATTGAAATCAAGAAACATTTATATTTTATTAAATAATGAGCAAGCTCATTATTAGATTGAGTACATAGTAAATCTATTGCATTGCCTGGCATGAATAATTTATGCCAGCAGCAATTACACTCGGGAGCAGTAATGTGGAGTCAGTCCCGCTCTCGAATTGAACTCGGTGCCATCCAGCAGTCAGTATCGTGTCGGGATTGTGGAGAAGCAGTGCTACCAGACTGCCCTTACATTGTTCACAGTGTCGGTACCTGCTGGTGCTCCTGGCCTGACATCTAAAACTGAGTTTGAACTGGTATCATCAGAACTCACAGAGATTACAAACACTTTATTGACATATCTTAGAAGAGTTGAGCCCACAACAGAACTGCACCTGAGCAAAAAACTAATTCACTTGGAGACTAGAACAATACCTATCAGCTATTCGAAACAATTTTAATTTGGGAATAATATAGCATTGAGCAGTGAACAACATTAACAATGCCGATTTATTCTTGGAGCCATTCTGGATGACATGGAAAATCACAGTTTGTTCATGTCAGAACACCCCGGGGGTTGGATATACTGATACCTTTAAACAAAACAGGCAAAATGGGTGTGATCTAACCAAATTGGAACACAGTCCTGTGACCAGGTGTTTCCCAACACTCACAGCGCTGTTTCAATTTGGGGCCTCAGCAGGCGCTCAGCCCTGCTCACCATAATGGGCGGGACCCAGACTTGCAGAGTTAAGTAAGTTTAATAAACTCACTTATCTATCCCTTCACCATGGGTGGCACGGTGGTTAGCACTGCTGCCTCAAGGCAGGGAGGACCTGGGCCCCGGGTCACTGTCCGTGTGGAGTTTGCACATTCTCCCCGTGTCTACGTGGGTCTCACCCCCACAACCCAAACATATGTGCAGGGTAGGTGGATTGGCCACGCTAATTTGGCCCTTTAATTGGAAGAAAGAATTGGGTACTCCAAATTTATTTTTAAAATCTACCCTTTCACCAGATCTATTTTTTAATAAATTTAGATTATCCAATTCATTTTTTCCAGTTAAGGGGCAATTTAGCGTGGCCAACCCACCTACCCTGCACATCTTTGGGTTGTGGGGGCGAAACCCACGCAGACACGGGGAGAATGTGCAAACTCCACACGGACAGTGACCCAGAGCTGGGATCGAACCTGGGACCTCGGGACCGTGAGGCAGCAGGGCTAACCCACTGCGCCACCGTGCTGCCCTCCTTTGTCAGATCTAACTGGCTCTTGGGATCCAGTGGCCTCACCGAGTAGACCCCAATCGGACGCCGATTAGTGCTGGCCCCCCTCAAACGGGGAGCAGGCAAATCGGCATTGGGGGAGGGTCATCCAGGTGATTGGAAGTCCCTGGTATCTGGCTAGGTGGCACCCTGGCCCTGCTGATGCCAACCTGGCACCTTGGCACTGCCAGCTTGGAACCGTGGCAATGTTGCCTGGGTACCAGACTGGTGCTGCCAAGGTGCCCAGGTGGCATTTTGCCCATGCCTGGGATCAGGCTCTGGCTGCCCTGCCCTTGTGAGACGGGGCACGGCGGGGGCGTGGGGGGGGGGGGGGGTGCGAGGCCCATTTAATGATGGCGTCCCGATCTATTCCCGCAGGGCTCCGCTCCTCAGAGTTCCTCAGTGTAGCAAATGCAGCTAAGTGAGGCCTTGGCGGGGAGTTACCCGTTGAGACTCAAAAGAAAAAACAGCGGCGTTAGATAGTGAGGTTGTTCCTGCCGCTACGAGTGCCAGGGACAGCCTCTCCAATCCTGCCCAGAACTGACTCTTTTGTTTTTGGTTAGATCACACCAAATGAGTGAGGGTTTCTGCCTCTATTACCTGTTCCAACAGTGAGCTCCAGTCCCCCACCACCTTTGGGTTAAATGTCTTCCCTCATCTCTCCTTTAATCTTTCTAGCAATCACTTAAAAACTCTGCCCCCTAGTCACTGTCATCTCTGCTGAGGGAAACTGCCACTTCCCACCCACTCTATCCAGGCCCCTCACTGTTTTGTACATCTCAATCAAACCTCCCCTCAGGAGAACGGCCCCAGCCTAACCAGTCTTTCCTCAAAGCTCCAATTTTCCAATTCTGGCAGCATTCTTGTATCTGAACCCTCTCGAATGCAATTCCAACCTTTCTATAATGAGGTGACCAGAACTGCACACGATACTCAAGTTGTGGCTTGAAGTAGTGTTTTATATAATTCCAGCGTAACAAACTTGTAAATTAACGTTCGCACTGAGATGTTAAACATAAAAATGTGAAAACCATTAAAGACGTTAAATTCAAGCATAACCTCCCTGACTTGTCCGTGTGGATCGCTGACCTTCTTGTGGGATACTCACCCCACAGTGAGCATGCTGGGTCAGATATTGGTTTCCACATGCAGAGTTGGTAATCACCTGGGGCGGGATTCTCCGACCCCTTCCGGGGCCGGCGTCAATCCTGCCCCCGCCGTGTCCCGGATTCTCCGCCCCCGCCTCGGGGCCGGCGTCAATCCTGCCCCCGCCGTGTCCCGGATTCTCCGACCCCCCCCCCCGGGGCCGGCGTCATTCCTGCCCCCGCCGTGTCCCGGAGTCTCTGCCCCCCCCAGGGCCGGCGTCAATCCTGCCCCCGCCGTGTCCCGGATTCTCCGCCCCCCCCTCGGGGCCGGCGTCAATGCTGCCCCCGCCGTGTCCCGGATCTCTACCCCCCCCCCCCCCCCCCCCCCCCCCCCCCCCCCCCCCCGGGCCGGCGTCAATCCTGCCCCCGCCGTGTCCCGGATTCTCCCCCCCCCCCCGGGCCGGCGTCAATCCTGCCCCCCGCCGTGTCCCGGATTCTCCCCCCCCCCCCCCCCCCCCCCCCCCCCCCCCCTCCCGGGCCGGCGTCAATCCTGCCCCCGCCGTGTCCCGGATTCTCCGACCCCCCCGGGGCCGGCGTCAATCCTGCCCCCGCCGTGTCCCGGATTCTCCCCCCCCCCCCGGGCCGGCGTCAATCCTGCCCCCGCCGTGTCCCGGATTCTCCGACCCCCCCCGGGGCCGGCGTCAATCCTGCCCCCGCCGTGTCCCGGATTCTCCCCCCCTCCCCCCCTTGAGGCTAGAGGGGGGAGGGGGGGAGGATTTTAATCCATGTGGTGGAAAATGGGTGAATTGCCAATTAAATTTCCCATGGGTATATACAGACTTCTGTTTTGATTTTAATGGATTCTCTGGACCCGAAGCCAGTGATGACTCAATTCACAGAATGTTCTTGAGAATCCAATGGTATTGTTGGGCTCCGAGAGGAATTTTAACCTCAGTCCGAGAGGGGAAGGTGTTGATGACCTTCCTGCCTGTGGGTAGCGAGGGTGCACAGGCTGCCCAGTAATCGGATCGTAAACATGGGCCTTTGAATTCCATTGATCCTGAACCCACACACTGACTGGAGAGTCCCGCTTGGAGCCACATTCTCTGCTTCCCTATGTTCCCTATGCAAAAGTAAGCAGCACGGCGGCGCAGTGGTTAGCATTGCTGCCTCATGGCACCGAGGACCCGGGTTCGATCCCGGCCCCGGGTCACTTTCCGTGTGGCGTTTAGAACATAGAACATAGAACGATACAGCGCAGTACAGGCCCTTCGGCCCTCGATGTTGCACCGACATGGAAAAAAAAACTAAAGGCCATCTAACCTACACTATGCCCTTATCATCCATATGCTTATCCAATAAATTTTTAAATGCCCTCAATGTTGGCGAGTTCACTACTGTTGCAGGTAGGGCATTCCACGGCCTCACCACTCTTTGCGTAAAGAACCCACCTCTGACCTCTGTCCTATATCTATTAACCCTCAATTTAAGGCTATGTCCCCTCGTGCTAGCCACCTCCATCCGCGAGAGAAGGCTCTCGCTGTCCACCCTATCTAACCCTCTGATCATTTTGTATGCCTCTATTAAGTCACCTCTTAACCTTCTTCTCTCTAACGAAAACAACCTCAAGTCCATCAGCCTTTCCTCATAAGATTTTCCCTCCATACCAGGCAACATCCTGGTAAATCTCCTCTGCACCCGTTCCAAAGCTTCCACGTCCTTCCTATAATGAGGTGACCAGAACTGTACGCAATACTCCAAATGCGGCCGTACCAGAGTTTTGTACAGCTGCAACATGACCTCATGGCTCCGGAACTCAATCCCTCTACCAATAAAGGCCAACACACCATAGGCCTTCTTCACAACCCTATCAACCTGGGTGGCAACTTTCAGGGATCTATGTACATGGACACCGAGATCCCTCTGCTCATCCACACTACCAAGAATTTTACCATTAGCCAAATATTCCGCATTCCTGTTATTCTTTCCAAAGTGAATCACCTCACACTTCTCCACATTAAACTCCATTTGCCACCTCTCAGCCCAGCTCTGCAGTTTATCCATGTCCCTCTGTAACCTGCAACATCCTTCCACACTGTCTACAACTCCACCGACTTTAGTGACGTCTGCAAATTTACTCACCCATCCTTCTGTGCCCTCCTCTAGGTCATTTATAAAAATGACAAACAGCAACGGCCCCAGAACAGATCCTTGTGGTACGCCACTCGTAACTGAACTCCATTCTGAACATTTCCCATCAACTACCACTCTCTGTCTTCTTTCAACTAGCCAATTTCTGATCCACATCTCTAAATCACCCTCAATCCCCAGCCTCCGTATTTTCTGCAATAGCCGAGAGTTTGCACATTCTCCCCGTGTTTGCGTGGGTTTCACCCCCACAACCCAAAGATGTGCAGGCTAGATGGATTGGCCACGCTAAATTGCCAACAAATAATTGGGTACTCGAAATTTTTAAAAAAGCAACAGGTGTGACTCCCTTGATCCAGTCCAGAGAAGCTGTCGGTATTTGTACTCCAGTATAAATTGCAGACTTCAAAAGAGGAGCGAAGTTTGGGAAAATAAGATTGGTTCAGTAATGCAGCGCTGTCTTAGGTTTGTGATCGCCATCATGTGGCAGAGAAATATACGACAGCAACAATAATCTGTCTTCAACGTAATAGAATAGACAAAGCTGCTTCTTAAAGGACGGAACAGGACAGGCATCGCACAGTAACAGAGGCGGAGGGCCAGGCAAGATACATCTGGGTGGATTTGCCTTGATGATTCATTTAAAGACAGGAAGAGGAGGAGTAAAGTGTCAATGTACAGGAGGGGGGCCGGGGTGGGGGGGAGGGTGCTGGTGGGGGGTGGGGGGGGGGGGGGGGGGGGGGGCAGGAGGAGGGCTGGGTCCTGTTAAAATTCCTCATGAATGTCGGAGAGGATGGACCCGACATGGGGAGGAGGCACAGACGACCGAGCCACGAGACAGTTGGCAAATAAGTTGGATGTTGAGTGAGGAAACATATTTGTGCAGCAAGTCAATATGATTGTTTAAAAACAATTGATTTATTCATGAGATGTGGGTGTTTCTGACAAAGGCAGAATTTATTGGGTAGCCCTAAGTCAATGCAGTTTGATAATTGGAGAGTTCACTATCGGGTCTGGAGTCACATGTAAGCCAGACCAGGTAAGGATGGCAGATTTCCCTCCCCCTAAAGCACATTAGTGAACCAGGTGGGCTTTTACAACAATCTACTAGTTTCATGATCATCATTAATAATAATAATTTTTTTTTAAATTCCAGATTTATTTAATTGAATTTTAACTCCCTCAATGTCGTGTTAGGATTTGAAGTCACAGCTCGGGAGTACTCATCCAAGTCTCTGGATTATTCGTCCAGTAACATAATCATTCTGTTATTATATCAGCGTTTGGAACAATCCTGAATGCGCTGCCTGAAAGGGGGAAAGTGGATTCAACAATCATTGTCAAAAGGGAGTTGGATAATTCTTGAAGGGGACACTGATTCAGAAAGGGAATTGGATGGGCCCTTGAGGGAATAAACCTTCAGGGATACAGGGATGGGACTGACAGGATTATTCTACAGAGAGCCTGCATGGATTTGATGGGCTGAATGGCCTCCTTCTGAGCATAACAACTGAATGGGTGGGAATCTCTGGCCTCGCCCGTCACCAGGAGGTCAATGAGCTTTTGGATGTCCCACCACATTCCCCAGGCCGGGTCCCACCACATTCCCCAGGCCGGACCCCACCACATTCCCCAGGCCGGACCCCACCACATTCCCCAGGCCGGGTCCCACCACATTCCCCAGGCCGGGTCCCACCACATTCCCCAGGCCGGGCCCCACCACATTCCCCAGGCCGGACCCCACATTCCCCAGGCCAGGTCCCACCACATTCCCCAGGCCGGACCCCACCACATTCCCCAGGCCGGACCCCACCACATTCCCCAGGCCGGGCCCCACCACATTCCCCAGGCCGGGTCCCACCACATTCCCCAGGCCGGGTCCCTCACATTCCCCAGGCCAGGTCCCACCACATTCCCCAGGCCGGGTCCCACCACATTCCCCAGGCCGGGTCCCACCACATTCCCCAGGCCGGGTCCCACCACATTCCCCAGGCCGGGTCCCACCACATTCCCCAGGCCGGGTCCCACCACATTCCCCAGGCCAGGTCCCACCACATTCCCCAGGCCGGGTCCCTCACATTCCCCAGGCCGGACCCCACCACATTCCCCAGGCCGGGTCCCACCACATTCCCCAGGCCGGACCCCACATTCCCCAGGCCAGGTCCCACCACATTCCCCAGGCCGGACCCCACCACATTCCCCAGGCCGGACCCCACCACATTCCCCAGGCCGGACCCCACCACATTCCCCAGGCCGGGTCCCCCACATTCCCCAGGCCGGGTCCCACCACATTCCCCAGGCCGGGTCCCACCACATTCCCCAGGCCGGGCCCCACCACATTCCCCAGGCCGGGTCCCACCACATTCCCCAGGCCGGGTCCCTCACATTCCCCAGGCCAGGTCCCACCACATTCCCCAGGCCGGGTCCCACCACATTCCCCAGGCCGGGTCCCACCACATTCCCCAGGCCGGGTCCCACCACATTCCCCAGGCCGGGTCCCACCACATTCCCCAGGCCGGGTCCCACCACATTCCCCAGGCCAGGTCCCACCACATTCCCCAGGCCGGGTCCCTCACATTCCCCAGGCCGGACCCCACCACATTCCCCAGGCCGGGTCCCACCACATTCCCCAGGCCGGACCCCACATTCCCCAGGCCAGGTCCCACCACATTCCCCAGGCCGGACCCCACCACATTCCCCAGGCCGGACCCCACCACATTCCCCAGGCCGGACCCCACCACATTCCCCAAGCCGGGTCCCCCACATTCCCCAGGCCGGGTCCCACCACATTCCCCAGGCCGGGTCCCACCACATTCCCCAGGCCGGGCCCCACCACATTCCCCAGGCCGGGTCCCACCACATTCCCCAGGCCGGGTCCCACCACATTCCCCAGGCCGGGTCCCACCACATTCCCCAGGCAGGATCCCCCACCACATTCCCCAGGCCGGGTCCCACCACATTCCCCAGGCCGGATCCCACCACATTCCCCAGGCCGGACCCCACCACATTCCCCAGGCCGGGTCCCACCACATTCCCCAGGCCGGATCCCACCACATTCCCCAGGCCGGACCCCACCACATTCCCCAGGCCGGGTCCCACCACATTCCCCAGGCCGGATCCCACCACATTCCCCAGGCCAGGTCCCACCACATTCCCCAGGCCGGGTCCCACCACATTCCCCAGGCCGGGTCCCTCACATTCCCCAGGCCGGGCCCCACCACATTCCCCAGGCCGGGTCCCACCACATTCCCCAGGCCGGGTCCCACCACATTCCCCAGGCCGGGTCCCACCACATTCCCCAGGCCGGGTCCCACCACATTCCCCAGGCCGGACCCCACATTCCCCAGGCCAGGTCCCACCACATTCCCCAGGCCAGGTCCCACCACATTCCCCAGGCCGGGTCCCACCACATTCCCCAGGCCGGGTCCCACCACATTCCCCAGGCCGGGTCCCACCACATTCCCCAGGCCGGGTCCCACCACATTCCCCAGGCCGGGTTCCTCACATTCCCCAGGCCGGGCCCCACCACATTCCCCAGGCCGGGTCCCACCACATTCCCCAGGCCGGGTCCCTCACATTCCCCAGGCCGGGCCCCACCACATTCCCCAGGCCGGGTCCCACCACATTCCCCAGGCCGGGTCCCATCACATTCCCCAGGCCGGGCCCCACCACATTCCCCAGGCCGGGTCCCACCACATTCCCCAGGCCGGGTCCCACCACATTCCCCAGGCCGGGCCCCACCACATTCCCCAGGCCGGGTCCCACCACATTCCCCAGGCCGGATCCCACCACATTCCCCAGGCCGGACCCCACATTCCCCAGGCCGGGTCCCACCACATTCCCCAGGCCGGGCCCCACCACATTCCCCAGGCCGGGTCCCACCACATTCCCCAGGCCGGGTCCCACCACATTCCCCAGGCCGGGCCCCACCACATTCCCCAGGCCGAGCCCCACCAGGATGAGGCTGAAATATCTCAAATGGTTACTCCATCCCTCCTTCCTCATCTCTCTGTTCTACTTATTTTCTACCTCTGTTGCAGCCCTGTTTTTTCAATTTGCTCTTTGTAAAAATTCCTTTTAACCCACCACTTTCTCATGGATTCAATATGCTTCCTGTAATGGAGTGTCTTAATTTGTTCAAATTCCTTCAGCTGCAACCAAAACAACATCATCGGCAGATTCATCCTAATCTGCCAGCATTTAGATATCCAACCATGAATACTATTGTAATAAAGGTTAAGTCACCATAGTCCCAGATGACTATAGGCTGCTTTGCCCTTTGAGGGGGAGAGCTGACTGGGGATGATTTAACCTGAGGGTCACCACACCTGAGGTGAGGGGCAACATTGGGAAAGCAGGGCCATCATGAAAACCCTCAGCCAGTACGGGAATTGAACCCACGCTACTGGCCTCGCTCTGCATCACAAACCAGCTTGCTAGCCAATCATAGAATTTACACTGCAGAAGCAGGCCATTCGGCCCATCGAGTCTGCACCGGCTCTTGGAAAGAGCACCCTACCCACCCGCACACCCCCACCCTATCCCCATAACCCAGTAACCCCACCCAACACTAAGGGCAATTTTGGACACTAAGGGCAATTTAGCATGGCCAATCCACCTAACCTGCACATCTTTGTGACTGTGGGAGGAAACCGGAGCACCCGGAGGAAACCCACGCAGACACAGGGAGGACGTGCAGACTCCACACAGACAGTGACCCAAGCCGGGAATCAAACCTGGTACCCTGGAGCTGTGAAGCAACTGTGCTAACCACTGTGCTACCGTGCTGCCCTCTGCTTCCCTCTTCTCAGGCAATGTGCTTTTCCCTTTCAAAAGCACTGTCATCCCCACCCCACCTTCCTCCAAATACCCAGCCTCAGCTCCTCGGCCTTTGCAAATTCCTCCCCGTCTCCAACCTTGCAGATTGCACCAGCATGTTTCAGAAGCACTTTGTAGAGGCTGAGTGTGTGAAAGGTGCTTTCACACAGCAAGTCTATCTTTCATTCTATCTTTTAAAAAATGTTACTAAGAGGCAATTTAACATGGCCAATCCACTTACTCTGGACATCTATGGGTTGTGGGGGTGAGACACACGCAGACACAGGGAGAACATGCTCACATTCTATCTTTACCTTTCCTTAGCAAAGTGGGAAGAGGCTGAGTTTCTGCCCATTGATGACCTGCTCACAACCCTGTTAGCCAGACCATTAAATAATGGAGCAGGTTCCTGAGCTTAACAAGAGGGGGAGGCAAAGGTTCGTGGGGGGCTGCAAACAAAGGTGATTTGTTTTGGGACAGAAGGGGCGCTCGGTAACTGATTCCTCAAAGAGTTGCTGTTTTCATGGTCAGCACGAGAATGAGACTCAAAATGAGACCTTGTCTATTGTCAGCAGGGAACATGAGTATTGACCCAAGCAGGGAACAGCCTGAAAATAGCCCCTCAGGTACACCCTGAACCCCCCCGCGGGCTGTGGGGGAGCTGGTGGGCAGGAGAAGTGGGCATTGCCCAGTCTTTAATTTCCTGTTGTGTCTAAATGGAGCAGGGAACTACCGGATCCGGGATTCATCTTCAATTCCAAACCCTCCCCACCGCACATCTATCCACCCAGGGAGCAGAATATCTAGGCTACGGTACTTAAAAAAATATTGTTCTTCAGCAAAGCCCTGAGAAATCAATTAGCTTTGCTGACACAGTTCCAGCTAACTTTAGATCAGCTCATATGATCAGACTCAAGGGGGTTCAAGCCATCGCTGACAGCTGGCTGTTAAGTTATTTGCTGTCTATCCAAGTGGATGAGATGTCAGTAAATGACAGCTAGTATTTTTACTCTGCTGTAGTTTGAATCCCTTCGTGGTAGCAAAATATCACTGATCTGAACGACATGTCCCTCTTCAATAATGCTTCTCAATTGATTTTCAGAAATAACGTTCTTCCCCTTCTATTTCTTCAAAACTGTTTTTTTCTGTTAAATCGACGTCACATCTAATCAATTCTGTGATGCTGTATAAAAAGAAATTACTTTTCAAACTGGAAAATCCTCATGGAAGAATTGTAGATATTTCAAATGAACAAGTTCAGGCTCTGTGGGAGCACACTGGTGTTGGAGGTCACAGGTTGCGATGGGCCGGCACACAAATCCTGAAGTGGCTAGGGTTGGGGGTTAGGTTTAGGGTTAAGGGTTGGGGTTAGACATTAAAGATTGGGGTTAGGGGTTAAGGATTGGGGTTAGGGGTTAATGGTTAGGTTTAGGGTAAAGGGTTGTGGTTAGGATTCAATGGCTAGTGTTAGGGTTACAGTTAAGGGTTGGGGTTAGCGATTGCGGGTTAGAGTTAGGTTGAAGTGTTGGGGTTAGGGGTTAATAGTTAGGTTTAGGGTTAAGGGTTGTGGTTAGGGTTCAATGTCTAGGGTTAGGGTTACAGTTAAGAGTTGTGGTTAGGCATTAAGGGTTAGGGTTAATGGTTAGGGTTAAGTGTTGTTGTTAGGGATTAATGGCTAAGGTTAGTGTTACAGATTGGGGTAGGGATTAAGGGTTGGGGTTAGGGTTTGTGTTTAAAGTTAAGGCTTGGCCATCATAGAATCATAGAATTTACAGTGCAACAAAAAAGCAACTGGGCCAAATTAGGGTTCGGGAATCGGGCCAAAGTCTTGCCTGAAACTGGGTAAACGGCATAGTTGGAAATGGATGGGCAATGCCTGCAAATATGCAATAAGACCATAAGAGATAGGAGCAGAATTAGGCCACTCGGCCCATCGAGTCTGCTCCACCATTGAATCATGGCTGATATTTTTCTCCTCCATATTCTCCTGCTTCTCCCCATAACCCTGATCCCCTTATTAATCAATGGAGTGTGGAGCCTCCCAATGGAGTGTGGAGCTTCCCAATGGATTGTGGAGCCTCCTAATGGACTGTGGAGCCTCCCAATGGAGTGTGGAGCCTCCTAATGGACTGTGGAGCCTCCCATTGGAGTGTGGAGCCTCCCATTGGAGTGTGGAGCCTCCCAATGAATTGTGGAGCCTCCCATTGGGGCGTGGAGCCTCCCATTGGGGTGTGGAGCCTCCTAATGGAGTGTGGAGCCTCCCAATGGAGTGTGGAGCCTCCCATTGGGGTGTGGAGCCTCCTATTGGAGTGTGGAGCCTCCCAATGGAGTGTGGAGCCTCCCAATGGAGTGTGGAGCCTCCCATTGGGGTGTGGAGCCTCCTAATGGAGTGTGGAGCCTCTCAATGGAGTGTGAAGTCTCCCAATGGACTGTGGAGCCTCCCATTGGAGTGTGGAGCCTCCCAATGGAGTGTGGAGCCTCCTAATGGAGTGTGGAGCCTCCCAATGGAGTGTGGAGCCTCCTAATGGAGTGTGGAGCCTCCCAATGGAGTGTGGAGCCTCCCAATGGGGTGTGGAGCCTCCTAATGGGGTGTGGAGCCTCCCAATGGAGTGTGGAGCCTCCTAATGGGGTGTGGAGCCTCCCAATGGAGTGTGGAGCCTCCCATTGGGGTGTGGAGCCTCCCAATGGGGTGTGGAGCCTCCCATTGGGGTGTGGAGCCTCCCATTGGAGTGTGGAGCCTCCCAATGCAAAGCCAGAAAATTAAGCCATTAGGATCCTTTAAATAGGAAAAATGACCTCAAAATTGGGGAAACAATTTATTGAATGGAGTTGAGTGATTTGAGCGACAGCACTACCTTGTGGCAAGAACTTGCAGAGCATCAAAGAAGGCAACTGAGTCCTCATTGTTAAATGATGTCATCAATATTGTTTTGAAGAATCTCGTTCTAAATGTTTATCTGGACAACTCCTATAAATGAGCAGCAGATTTCTACAACACTCAAATTTCTCACGTAAGTTTAAATCGTAAGATAGAAATAAGCACATTGACACAAAACACAGTACGAAGGACTGTTCAATCCTTATTATAAAATATAACTGATTCAAATCAGAAATGATTATTAAACCTCCCCAATAACCGATATGTCAAAGTTTGAGTTATAGACCAGTTTTGCTGGTGGTTTAGCACAGTGCGCCTGCCTATATCACAGTGCGCCTGCCTATATCACAGTGCGCCTGCCTATATCACAGTGCGCCTGCCTATATCACAGTGCGCCTGCCTATATCACAGTGCGCCTGCCTATATCACAGTGCGCCTGCCTATATCACAGTGCGCCTGCCTATATCACAGTGCGCCTGCCTATATCACAGTGCGCCTGCCTATATCACAGTGCGCCTGCCTATATCACAGTGCGCCTGCCTATATCAGTGCCATAGTGAGTCACACCTACATACACATTCAGAAAACACAAGGAACGCAATTCTCCGGCCTCGTTGTGATCCCGTGCGAGCGAAACGAGGCCGGTGAATAGCGGGAGAGGCTAAAAACGCGAACCGCGCCAGGCGCCAAACCGTTTGTGATGCTATTCACCTCCTCTGCCTACCGCCGCCCCGGACACCTTGCCTGTGGATGGCTATTCACCTCCTCTGCCTACCGCTGCCCCGGACACCTTGCCTGTCGATGGCTATTCACCGCCTCTGCCTAACGCCCCGGGCACCTTGCCTGTCGATGGCTATTTACCGCCTCTGCCTAACTCCCCGGGCACCTTGCCTGTGGATGGCTATTCACCTCCTCTGCCTAACTCCCCGGGCACCTTGCCTGTCGATGGCTATTCACCGCCTCTGCCTAACGCCCCGGGCACCTTGCCTGTCGATGGCTATTCACCTCCTCTGCCTAACGCCCCGGGCACCTTGCCTGTGGATGGCTATTCACCGCCTCTGTCTAACTCCCCGGGCACCTTGCCTGTCGATGGCTATTCACCGCCCCTGCCTACCGCCGCCCCGGGCACCTTGCCTGTGGATGGCTATTCACCGCCTCTGCCTAACGCCCCGGGCACCTTGCCTGTGGATGGCTATTCACCGCCTCTGTCTAACGCCCCGGGCACCTTGCCTGTTGATGGCTATTCACCGCCTCTGCCTAACGCCCCGGGCACCTTGCCTATGGATGGCTATTCACCGCCCCTGTCTAACGCCCCGGGCACCTTGCCTGTCGATGGCTATTCACCGCCTCTGTCTAACGCCCCGGGCACCTTGCCTGTCGATGGCTATTCACCGCCTCAGCCTAACGCCCCGGGCACCTTGCCTGTCGATGGCTATTCACCGCCTCTGCCTACCGCCGCCCCGGGCACCTTGCCTGTCGATGGCTATTCACCGCCTCTGCTCCCCACAGAAGCCCTCTGCCAGCTTCACGTTTTTCAGAATGCGAATCAGCGCCAGCGTGACCACTGGCTGGGGAGGCAGCTGGATGACAGGAGGCTGTTAGATATGGGGTGGCTCCTGTTAATTGTTTGGAAATAGGGCTTAAATGGTGAGAATTGGTTTCTCGCCACCCTACAGCGAGATCCAGATTTCGTCTCTGCAAGGGGGCCAGGGCGTTAGGCAGGGGGCCAGGGGGCCAGGGCGTTAGGCAGGGGGCCAGGGGGCCAGGGCGTTAGGCAGGGGGCCAGGGGGCCAGGGGGCCAGGGGGCCAGGGGGCCAGGGAGCCAGGGCGTTAGGCAGGGGGCCAGGGGGCCAGGGCGTTAGGCAGGGGGCCAGGGGGCCAGGGCGTTAGGCAGGGGGCCAGGGGGCCAGGGCGTTAGGCAGAGGAGGTGAATAGCCATCCACAGGCAAGGTGCCCGGGGAGTTAGGCAGAGGCGGTGAATAGCCATCCACAGGCAAGGTGCCCGGGGCGTTAGGCAGAGGCGGTGAATAGCCATCCACAGGCAAGGTGCCCGGGGCGTTAGGCAGAGGCGGTGAATAGCCATCCACAGGCAAGGTGCCCGGGGCGTTAGGCTTGCCGTCTCAGTGCTCAGGGGGTTCAGGGACCCTCGGCTGGGCAAGGGGCACCCTCTGGAGGGTTGGGCCGCCATGGGGGGGATGGGTAAGGAAGGCACTGGGGAGGCAACTACGCACAACACCACCATGCCAACCCCTAGATCACAACCCCATTCGGGGGCAACCCTTGTCCTTGCCCGTCTGCCCCATGACCACCCGTAATCCCCAGTGACTGCCGAGGCCTCTGGGCGTATGGCTGAAGGTTAATAGGGAATTGGCATCGTGGTTAAATGAGCCCTTTATACAACCCAAGTGCGTTCCCGTGGGTAAGCGGGCCGTGTAGCATGTGGGAGTCATTGCCCAGCGTCCCAATCAGACCCTACTGCCTGAACACTGCGGGAGGCAACACCACACACGCAGCAGCCAACATCCCAACACCCAAGGAAGGGACACAGCTTTGAGAACAGGTCCATGGCTGGAGGGTGGGTGAGTGCTCTGGGGAGGGGGAGAAGCCTTGAGATAGGGGCAAAGGGTCCGGGGGTCGGGCCGCATTGCGGAAGAAAGTGACAGAGGCATCATATTGGTTGTGCTCAAGCGCTTTTAATATGTCGCAGGTGCCATACAATTCCCCACTCCTGATGGTGCCTCTGCACTCCCCCCACCAAGCCTCACCCCCCCCTTGTACTGCTTACCTACTCCATCCTCTCCTCCTACCCCGGTGCCCTCAGTGATCTGCGAGGTGCTTTACCTTCCTAACTCTACGTCGAGGTATTTCCCCAGAATGCACATCTGAGGTGGAGGCAGCCGGCTGGTTACCTCGTCCCGTGGCCTTCGATGCCCCTGGAGGGCATCTTCTTGGGGCTCTGTGGCTGGAGGGGCCCCGACATACATGCAGAGCCGTGCCAGCTGTGCCACCCTGTTCCGGGCGCTGATCCCGAGACGCGGCCTCATCAGAGGGGAGGAACTCGGGGGAGCTGGTGGCCACCGTCGCCACTCCCGCTTGGCACCCGGCACCCCTTCCTCCTGGCCGGTGCCCATAGGGCCCTGGCATTCACCTTGAGACGGAGGGGCAGCTGGTTCGAGCCCGGCTGTCCCTGCATCATCTGGCTCTGCCAGCCCTGGCAGCTCCCTGATATCTGCACCATCGTGTCGACGCCCTCGGCGATGCTCCTCTGTGATTGGGCCATTCTCCGCAGCGACTCAGCCATTCCCAACAGAGAACAGAACCTCATCAAGGTCGGCCTGGTACTGGGTCACATCCCCCAGTGAGGCAGACATTCTGCCGAGACCCTCAGCCATGGCCGTCACTGACTGCGCGACACCTTGGAACCTTCACTCATGGTGCTGACATCGTGTACCAGGCTCCCCACGGCGGTCACCACCCTGGCAGTGTTGGCCTCAGTGCCACTCATTGCCGGCACCATCTCCTGCGCCCGTAGCCTCTGGAACTCCTCCAACCGGTTATGGATCTGCTGGAGTGTTGCTGACGTCTCCCTCTGAATGTCCCGGCTGCTCCCTATCGTCTCCATCAGCTCCGGAATGACCACTTCCACAGGCTCAGCATCAGGCTGGGACCCAGCAGGGTCCTGGGATCCAGCAGATCTCCGACTGCTGTCTCACCCGGGGGGTTTCTGCCTCCAGTCACCCAGGGTCCCCCATTGACCACGGCCACCTCCAGGGCCCATCTCTCGAAGGTGGTTTGGCGTCAACTCACTTGTGCAGCCCGATGTAGGTCGTTGACGTCCTTACGGCTCTGGAGGCCAGTCCTCCTGGTCACAAACCCGGCGCTCACAGCCAGAGTCACCTTGTCCCAGCCGACACTGGCTGCCCTGTGGGACCCTCGGGGGAACAGGACAACCGTCCTGGCCTCCTGCATCTAAGAGCCTCAGCAGTTCCGCATTGCCGAATTTTGGGTCCGGCCTTGTCGGCGCCATTGTTGCGAGCTGGCTGGGGCTGGCTGGGGCTGGCCGGGGCTGGCTGGGGCTGGCTGGGGCTGGCTGGAGCTGGCTGGGGCTGGCTGGGGCTGGCTGGAGCTGGCTGGGGCTGGCTGGAGCTGGCTGGGGCTGGCTGGAGCTGGCTGGGGCTGGCTGGAGCTGGCTGGGGCTGGCTGGGGCTGGCTGGAGCTGGCTGGGGCTGGCTGGAGCTGGCTGGGGCTGGCCGGGGCTGGCTGGAGCTGGCTGGGGCTGGCTGGGGCTGGCCGGGGCTGGCCGGGGCTGGCCGGGGCTGGCCGGAGCTGGCCGGGGCTGGCTGGGGCTGGCTGGGGCTGGCTGGGGCTGGCTGAGCAAGTGCAGCTTAAATGCTGCTCGGTCTTGATAGCAGGGGAGGGGGGCTGGCCAGCCTGGTCCCAGCGAATTGGCTGACGAGTCTTCATTTGCGGCGAGAAGCACGTGGGGCCTCGTTACGTGGACCAATTAACGTTGAACAGCGAGCGCCAGGAAGCTTGCGGCAGTTCCCGCTCGCTACCGCACATAGAAATCTTTCCGGAGAATCTTGCTCACGGTTTCAAGCAGACGATCGAGAATGTTGGAGTTCTCCCGCTTGACTCTGCTCGGTATAATTATTCTTTGGAAATGGGGGAATGTGTGTTGTTAGAAGAGCTTCATTGAAGCATTGCGAAGAAGGGTGTTCCAGTCCAAACCCACAGCACCACCTGTCCCTCCAGCATTCCTGCAATGAAGCAAATCAGAATTCGGCAAAGTGCTGAGTGAAACATTGTGCAGGGGCTTGTGGAGGAACTGAAGCACGAGAGTGTTTTATTGCTACTGTGATCACAGCTCAGGTCCTGTGACTTGAGAAGCAAATGAATAGAAACTTGTGACTGTTCCTTGGAGAGATTCTCTGCTTTTTGTTAGATCCTGAACTTAGTAGTTGAATTAGTTGGGAGTGATTCACAGGACTGCGTATTGAAGCTTTATTTCCCCCCAAAACATACTCCATTCCTAAAATTTATAGCAATACATTAGAAAACATTTCAACCTGAAATTACTGAAAGTACAATAAAATGTAGCTTGTCTCCATACAGCATGTCCCACTTGGCGGAGCCTCAATACGATTGATATTTACAATGTACCTTCCATATCGGTCGCACGGCCTGAGGGAAAATGTTTCAAATTGAAGATTACAGAAAGTTTAATCGAATTCCATTTTTCTCCGTACAGGTGCCTCAATGAAATTTCAAATTCTTGGAATTTGCAATATACATTCCATATATTCCATATCAGGCATAAAGACAAATGGTTCCACAGAGTTTCTTGCCCCTTGAGTGTGATGTAGTCAATACTGTATATTGAAGCTATTGGTATATAATGTAATCTTCTTGTTTTATAAAGTTGATAGATCCAAATGTGCTGCCAGATATCAGACACTGGAATGACTGATGCACAATCAATTGCACAAAGACTTGAGCTGGATACAACTGAGGCTTTATTGCTCAAAGATGTGTGGCCTCCCATAGCAGCTGGTGAAATGGCTGCAGCATGGGGGACACACATATTTATACTCTGCCTGGTGGGCGGAGCCAGCAGGCAGGGACTACCAACGTACCTGTAGTATAGGTCCTACCATACATCACCTAATAGAGGTGCAATAGTGGTTTACCAGAATAACAATGCCAGATGTCTTTTGTTTTGCAAATATATACTTTATTCAAACAGAAACATTCCAAAGCACTCTGGCTGAAAGGCCTTAGATAGTGACCTGCCCCCATTGGGACTTTGCAGCATTTGTCCCAAGCTTTACTGTGTGCTTCAGCACGTAGACCTGGGCTTTGGAATGTGCCCATTTGCAACACTGACTCAGGGACAACTCTTTGTGCTGGAACAGCAACAGGCTTCGGGCAGGCCAAACAGCAACTTTCACCCAGTTGATGATCCTCCAGCAGCAGCAGATGTTTGTCTCAATGTGCATCCCTGGGAACAGACCATAGAGTAAAGAGTCCTACAACACGGAGCTGCTTGGGATGAACCTCGGCACAAACCACCTCATCTCTCTCCAGACCTTCTTTGCAAAGGCACATTCCACAAGCAGGTGAACAACAGTCTCCTCCCCACCACAGTCACCTTGAGGGCATTGTGCAGATGGACTGACATTCCGGGCATGTAGGAAGGATCTGATGGGGGATTTCCTCCGGGTGCTCCAGTTTCCTTCCAAAGTCCAAAGATATTCCGGTTAGGTGGATTGGCCATGATCAATGCGTGAGGTTATGGGGTTAGGGTGGGGAAGTGGGCCGAGGTAGGGCGCTCTTTCAGAGGGTTGGTGAGACTTGATGGGCTGAATGGCCTCCTTCTGCACTATACGGATTCTAATAAATCCCCTGACATTCCTAGAGTGCCCTGCTGCTCCCCCTCTCCTCTGTCAGTGATCCCATCGCCTCCAGCAGCTCAGACCGAGGAGAATGCACCTGTGCCTGAGCAGGAGACCCTTATTGGGGAGGGGCTGTCTGGGCCTCAGGCCTAGCAGTCAGCAGGGCTACCACCACCTTAGCTGTGGCTATCAGGGCTGCCTTTGGACACAATTATAGAAAAAGGACAATAAAGAGGTATTGAAGGTGCACCAATGGCACTGGTTTACAATCATTGTCTATACTTTTGGCTCTTGTGTAAATATATGTCTTAGTCCATGAGGTGAGAGAGGGTAGAATGGGCCTGTGTGATGGACCGTGCCGAGGGCTGTGAGGGTGTCCATATGAAGCATTAGCTGCTCCAACAGGCCTCTGCAGGCTCCAGCCAGGAAAGATGTTTACCTTGACCGGGGTGTCCGCAATAACAGATCACGGTCTCACACTAATATTAAGGTCATCTTGGACAGAGACTTGTAGGAGTCTCTGTGATTGGAGGGTTTGGAGTGGGCGCTACTCAGCGGCCCAGAGTGCAGGTGAGACACTGTCAGTGATTGAGCCCCAAAGTAACCTCAAAACCTCTCGACATGATAAAGGTGTCGCGGGATATGGGTTTACTAGGAGTGAACGGTGGCCAGGGGACAGGAACAACATCTTCCCTCATCCATTTGTATAGCGGAGCCTTCTCGAGGGGTCACATGGTGTCCACGTGCTGCCCCTCCCTGTGGACCCATCTATCTGGTTCTGTCTGAAAGAGTTCTCTGCCTGGTCCACCCCCTTTAGGGGCTGGCGAGGGTGACACGAGGGCATCACTGCCGAGGTTAGAAACCAGCAGGACAGGGTTGTCTGGGGACTGCATCATCAAGCCTTAGTGAATCTAGGAACAAATTTAAGTAATAAATCTAGTCAGCATTTTTCATTTTGGTTTACATTCACCTCAGAGACATCAAACCAGTGATAGGCCCAGAGCCTGGCTTCTGCCCAGACATCCCCACCCCACCCCTTCCAGGTGAAGGATATCCTGGAGGAACAGAGATGGGGATTCCTCCAGTTCATACATGACTGCATGTGGAGATATTGGCCTGTGATTGGGCTGATCAGAGTCACGTGTCAGAACCCTCCCTCAGACACAGTTCAGGCAGCAGAGAAATGCTGACCACGTAATACCTTGTCAGCCGTGACCATTCACTCGGGAAGATGGAGGATCAGAGTCACGGGTTTGCTGCCCTCCACCAGCAGTGCCCCCTGGAGGCCTCCATCTCCCCTCATCCCTGCTTCTGACAGCAGCCAATGGCCGATGGCACAGAATGAGCGGCAGCTCCACACCTTGCTGGGTCCTCGATCTTCCGAGATCCACCAGTCAGGAACAAACCTACTGTCGTGTGGGTCACACTATAGAGAGGGGAACACAGCTGAATATGATCGCTATCCAGTTACCTCATGATTATTCGGGTGTCACTTTAGGCAGCTAATCGTTCTGACTTTGAACTCCACCCACCAGAAAAGACCCTCCTCCCATTTTGAGGTCTCGCAGTTTTACACTGACAGTGTTGTATTGTTGAGAATCTCTAAATGGTGTGTGTGACATTGGGGCCTCACTCCATCACCTTCTGCTGCCCCCCTGATACCCACCAACTTCCCCCATCACCCTGGACCCACACAATGTAACCACTCCTCATCCCTGTGTGACCCTCGACCCTTCCCCTGTTACCCTTGCACCTTTAACCCTCACCCTCCTCGAGCTTTCGCTCCTCTCTGAGCCGATACCCATTACCACCCCGACCCTGACCCCTCCCATTATCCCAGCAGCTGTTTCACCTGTTTCTAGGAACCCCCAACCATGAAACCTTCAGCCCCCCTGAATATCACCCTGGCTGTGCCAGCCTATTGCACCCCACTGTCCCCTCTGACTGTGACTGTTCCCTCTGCTACCCAGCATCCTCAGTTCAACCCTCAGGACCCCACATAGACAGAACCAACCCTACCCTCTGGCACCATCTCACTACCACCATCCCTGCCCAGAAACTCTGCTCCCATCCAACCAGTCGTGTCCAGTCTCCGATCCTCCCTATCCCTCTTCCCCCTCTCGTGTCCAGCCTCCCAACCTCCCTACCCCTCTCCCCACCTCGTGTCCAGCCTCCCAACCTCCCTACCCCTCTCCCCGCCTCGTGTCCGGCCTCCCAACCTCCCTACCCCTCTCCCCGCCTCGTGTCCAGCCTCCCAACCTCCCTACCCCTCTCCCCGCCTCGTGTCCAGCCTCCCAACCTCCCTACCCCTCTCCCCGCCTCGTGTCCGGCCTCCCAACCTCCCTACCCCTCTCCCCGCCTCGTGTCCGGCCTCCCATCCTCCCTACCCCTCTCCCCGCCTCGTGTCCGGCCTCCCATCCTCCCTACCCCTCTCCCCGCCTCGTGTCCGGCCTCCCAACCTCCCTACCCCTCTCCCCGCCTCGTGTCCGGCCTCCCATCCTCCCTACCCCTCTCCCCGCCTCGTGTCCGGCCTCCCAACCTCCCTACCCCTCTCCCCGCCTCGTGTCCGGCCTCCCATCCTCCCTACCCCTCTCCCCACCTCGTGTGCGGCCTCCACACAGCTTTGTCTACCAATGCCGAATATGAGTCACGATTTGTGAGCAATCCCCAAGGCCAGAACAGCATCTGCTCACCGCAAAGTGGGGGAAGAATCAATCTCACCGGATCCACGCTGCTTATATAGAATCGTAAATGTGAACATTTCTAACTGGAGGGAGCTTTATTCCAGCGAGGTGGCATTTTAATGAGTGTGTGACGTGCTAATATATTAAAAAGGACTTCCTGACGTTGAACATCTGACCCACCTTTAACCGACCTTTACAATCCGACAATTTAATTCCTGAACTTTATCCTGAAGTCTGGAAGCTGATTTTTGGCCTCGTGCAAATTAAGTTCCCCGCTCCCGCCAAGCTCCCCCCTGCTGGTGGGGAGGAAGATTCTGTCTGAGATGATGGCTGTGATTCAGTGGCCTTGTTTCACTCCGGCGATGGGGCGGCGGGACCGGTGAATAGCAGCAGAGGCCAAAAGAGAGCTACGTGCCGGGCGCCAAACCATTGGCGATACAACCGGCCGTCTCCCATCGGCGAAATCGGGACCTCACCGTAGCGTGGCGAGAAACCAATTCTCACCACTTAAGCCCTATTTCCATAAAATTAACGGGAGCCACCCCATATCATCCCGTGATCTACCCACCTCCCCAGCAAGTGAACCTGACGGAAGGGCTTCTGTGGGGAGCTGAGGAGGGGAGTAGCCATCTTTGCTCAAGCCGTCAGAAAATCAGCGAGCGTGAGTGAGTTGGCGGAGAAGCGGAGGATCGCGCTGACGGAGAATCCAGCCCCAGGTCTCCAGTTTCTATCTTGTCCTCAACAGAGGACAACTTGCTCCAGAGAATTAACTTGCCCCTTTTTGCGATTATCCCCCTGAGTGATATTGTCCAGTTTACTGATGTTACAATTTACCACCAGTTCTGGGCAGAATACAGGATTTTTTATATTTCTTTGTGGGGTATGGATCTCACCAGCTGGGACATTAATTGCCCTCGAGAAGGTGGTGGTGAGCTGCCTTCTTGAGCTGCTGCAGTCCACGTGGTGAATCATTCGGTACAATGAATGGTTTGCTAGACCCGATCAGAGGGCAGTTACATGTTCATCCATCAGCACTGTTGCGCTCCATGCTAAAATTAATCTTTCAGTCAATACTTCATCAAGTATTTAAATAAGCACGGAATCAGCATTAAAAGTGAACTAAGCAGAGCAGGTTTATAAATATCCAGACTGTGAAATACCCTCTGGGTCTCTGCAGATGATTTAAATAAATCTTCTCTAATCATTTGCTTTATTTGGTGTGCTAAACATTGACTGTTCACTTGGGACCAGCAGACACCTGTTCTGAAGCTGGTTGTTGGATTAACATGATGAGGGTTTCATTCTGATCCAGCTTTTTTGAGTTCTGCTTGTGAAGACGTAATAGGGATGATGCCAGGCAATGAATGTAACAATTTAAGAGACTGATTTTTCTTTGAGACAAAGTGGGTCATTGCATTTGACCATGTTTGACCCTGTTTGATTCCCCCTGCCCCCCATTTCTCCGACCATTTACTCAAGTTGCAGTGATAGGTACAGCCGATTAAAAACATTTCTGGTTCAAATGGAGCACAACATTGTGCATAGGAGCATGAATGGGGTATTCAATGTGCTCATTACCCCTGGATCCACATAGCATGACTGCTAATGACCAGCAAGAATAATCCAGCCTCAATCCTCTTTCCAGCTCTTGGTCTACAGGTCACAATGCTTCAAGTAAATACTCATAATGAGTGTTTCTGTCTCTACCACCATTCACACAGCAAGTTCCATTCCTCACCATCCACTGGGTGTAAAAGCTTATCTCAATTCGCATCTAATCCTTCTATCAATTACTTTAAGTCTCTGTTGCGTGGTTATTGACTCTGCTGCTAAGGGAATTAAGTTCTTCCTGTGAACTCCTTCTTAATATCAAGTTCTAGTTACCTTTCGCTAGCTGGGCCACGTCACTGTGCTTCGCTCCCTGTCTCAATGTACAGAAGTTGAGATGGGGGACGGGATTCTCCGACCCCCTGCCGGGTCGGAGAATCGGCGGGGGCCGGCGTCAATCCCGCCCCCGCCGTGTCCTAAAGTCTCCGGCACCAGAGCTTCGGCGGGGGTGGGAATCGCGCCACGCTTGTCGGCGGCCCCCCCCGCGATTCTCCGGCCCGCGATGGGCCGAAGTCCCGCCGCTGTCATGCCGATCCCGCCAGTGGGAATCAAACCACCTACCTTACCAACGGGACCAAGGTGGCGTGGGCGGGCTCTGGGGTCCTGGGGGGGGGGGGGGCACGGGCCAATCTGGCCCCGCGGGGTGCCCCCACGGTGGCCTGGCCCGCGATCGGGGCCCACCGATCGGTGGGCGGGCCTGTGCCGTGGGGGCACTCTTTTCCTTCCGCCTTCGCCATGGTCTTCACGATGGCGGAGGCGGAAGTGACCCCCTCCCCTGCGCATGCGCGGGGATGACGTCAGCAACCGCCGGCCGGCAAAGTCCCTTCGGCCCCGGCTGACGTGGCGCCAAAGGCCGTTCCCACCGGCCGGCAGGACGCCAACCACTCCGGCGCAGGCTTAGCCCATCAATGTTAGGGCTTGGCCCCTAAAACTGCGGAGACTTCCTCACCTTTGGGGCAGCCCGTGCCGGAGTGGTTCACGCCACTCCATCCCGCCGGGACCCCCTGCCCCGCCGGGTAGGGGAGAATCCCACCCGGGGTCTGACCAGAGCAATGTCCAGGTTCGCTATCATTTCCTCCGATGGGCCAGCACAGTGGCTCAGTGGTTAGCACTGCTGCCTTACGGCGCCGAGGTCCCAGGTTCGATCCCGGCTCTGGGTCACTGTCTGTGTGGAGTTTGCACATTCTCCCGTGTCTGCGTGGGTTTCACCCCCACAACCCAAAGATGTGCAGGGTAGGTGGGTTGGCCATGCTAAATTGCCCCTAAATTGGAAAAAAAGAATTGGATAAAAAATAATTTCCTCTGATGATATTAAATTTACCATCGGTTTTGTCAAAGCTGCTCTGAATTATTAGCACAAAACAAACAATAATATACAATTCAGGCAATAATATAATAATATACAATAATGTACAATAATGTATGATTCAGGCAATGGCCAAAGAGCAGCCGATACAATCCCAACGTTCACATTGTAAGATGCTCGGTTCTCATTTGTGGCAGAATCTCCAAACTGGAAACGGGTGATGGCTGGTGAGAGATGAGACTTTGGACAGTAACTGAGAATATTGCCGGTGTAACTGTAACCACCAGACTGAGAAATACCACAGCATCAACAGACAAACATGGAAGCATTTTGTTTTTGGATTAAGTCCGGGGAGTTTGGGAATTCCCCTCACATTAGCACAGTAAGTGTTTGCATGCGAGCTAACTCTTCTCCATAGAATCCTGACAGTGCAGAAGGAGGCCATTTGGCCCATCATGTCTGCACTGATCTTCCCAAAGAGCACCTCACCCAGGCCCACTCCCCCATCCTAACCCTGTAACCCCACTTAACCAGTTTGGACACTAAGGGGAAACCTAGCTTGGCCAATTCACCTGTCAGCTGTATTTCAATCTAATCATTTAGTGATACACAGGAGGCAAGAATCATAGAATCCTTACAGTGCAGGTGGAGGCCATTCAGCCCATTGAGTCTGCACCAACCCTCTGAAAGAGTGCTGTAACCAGGCTCTCGCTCTTGACCTGCAATCCCGCAACCCCACCTAACCCGCACAACCCTGAACACATCTTTGGAGTGTGGGAGGAAACCGGAGCTCTCGGAGGAAACCCACGCAGACACGGGGAGAACGTGCAGACTCTGCACAAACAGTGACCCAAGCCGGGAATCGAACCCAGGCCCCTGGCGCTGTTAAGCAACAGTGCTAACCACTGTGCTACAGCTGAATTAAACCTCAAATAATTGCCATGAAACCATAAACAAAAAACCCACCTGGTTCAGTAATGCCCTTTAGGGAAGGAAATCTGCTGTCCCTTACCCGGTCTGGCCTTTAGGGAAGGAAATCTGCCGTCCCTTACCCGGTCTGGCCTTTAGGGAAGGAAATTTGCCGTCCCTTACCCGGTCTGGCCTTTAGGGAAGGAAATTTGCCGTCCCTTACCCGGTCTGGCCTTTAGGGAAGGAAATCTGCCATCCCTTACCCGGTCTGGCCTTTAGGGAAGGAAATCTGCCATCCCTTACCCGGTCTGGCCTACACGTGACTCCAGCCTCTGAAATGGCTGAACAAAACACTCAGTTCAAGGGCAATTAGGGATGGGCAACATGGCCACGTCCCCTTAACAAATTTTTAAAAGATAAACAAATACACCCTTAGCTTCCTCTAAAGTCTTTCTGGTGGGGATAGTGGAGACTGATCTAAAATCAGAAAATTCTAGAAGCTCCTGTCTGACATCCATGCAGAGAGCTGATGGGTTAATGTTTTAGTGTCGAGTCTAGTCTGGTTGAGCACAGTGGGCTAAGACAGCTGGCTTGTAAAGCAGAGCAAAGCCAGCAGCATAGGTTCAATTCCGTTCTAGCCTCGCCAAAAAGGCACCAGAGTGTGGCGACTAGGGGATTTTCACAGTAACTTCATTGAAGTCTATTTGTGATTATTATTATTAGATTCTCCATCAACACTGGATGAAAGTACAGATGCACATCTTTTAAGTAGGGACATATAAACAAGGAACAGGAGGGTAAAAGGGTTTTCTGGGTTAGGGAGAGGGTCTCAAAGATCATGGATCATTTCTAGAATCTTGGAAGCTACAGGGGGCCTATTGGTTTATTGTCCTCCTGCCTCTTACTGCCACATCCTGTCACATTTAGCTGCTTGTTTCTTCAATTATTTTATATTCCTTGTTTTCAAATACGATTTAATTTAGGTTATAGTCTCTGTCACAATGGCCACTTGTGGTAAAGTTTTCCGTATCCATGTCTGAAAAGATTTTTTTGAATTTATACCTTGTTGTTAAACCACTAAAAATAATCTTTCACTATTTTCCCCGAGCAGAACCTTTCATATTTTGAAAACCTCAATTGTCCTCCGCCCTCCCTGTTCCTTCCTTCAGCTGTGGGCCTGAACTGTGAGTGTCAGTTTGCTATTCAACTGGGGTGTGATTCATAACGTCAAACCAAAATAAGGAACAGGAAGACATTCAGCATCATATTCCGTGAGATGGCGGATTGCTTGAAATTGTGAGTGGATCATGTTAAATCTCCAGGCAAGAGGTGAGTGAATGGTGCATAAGGTTACATATTACATAGCAACTGTAGCGAAGAAACAGGCCATTTGTCCAATTAATTCCACGATCTTTATCAATGTTTACACTCTATTGCATGCGTGGGCTTGATGATCTTTATCTGTTTTTAGTTTTGTAGTTTCATACGATACAACATCTGCAAACAAAATAAAAGTGACCCTCCAGCCGGAATTTTACACTTTAGTGAGTAATCTTGTTTGGGAAATTCTTCATGTTCATTACAAGCTCCTGTTGATAGTGACGTGGGATGTGTTCTATACCCACTGCTCTGTGATTGAGTGGATTATAACCATAAGACCATAAGACATAGGAGCAGAGTTAGGCCACTGACCCATCGAGTCTGCTCCGCCATTCAATCATGGCTGATACTTTCTCATCCCCATTCTCCTGCTTTCTCCCCATAACCCCTGATCCCCTTATTAATCAAGAACCTATCTATCTCTGTCTTAAAGACACTCAGTGGTTTGGCCTCCACAGCCTTCTGCGGCAAAGAGTTCCACAGAATCACCACCCTCTGGCTGAAGAAATAATTCCTCATCTCTGTTTTAAAGGATCGTCCCTTTAGTCTGTGTTTGTGCCCTCTGCTTCTAGTTTTTCTACCAGTGGGAACTTCCTCTCCACGTCCACTCTATCCAGGCCTCGCAGTATCCTGTAAGTTTCTATAAGGTACCTCCTCATCCTTCTAAACTCCAATGAGTACAGACCCAGAGTCCTCAACCGTTCCTCATACGACCAGCTCTTCATTCCAGGGATCATTCTTGTGAACCTCCTCTGGACCCTCTCCAAGGCCAGCACATCCTTCCTTAGATACAGGGCCCAAAATTGCTCACAATACTCCAAATGGGGGCTGATCAGAACCTTATACAGCCTCAGAAGTACATCCCTGGTCTTGTATTCTAGCCCTCTCGACATGTCACCTGATCATACATCTGTCTTGGTGATCAAGTGTGTGATAAAATGCCATTTTATTCGTTGTTTTTCAGGCAACCCCGAAGCTACTGCCCATGTTAGGCTGCACCACCCTCCGCTCACATTCACAGACAAAACTGGCCCCATTAACAGAGCCGGGAACAGGAGTCAATCCCAGGCCTCGGTGAAAATCCTGCTGATGGGAGATTAACAGGAGTGGAAAATTCAGCCTTCACCCAACCCACTGAGTTCATCCAACTCAAACAGTGGCCATGGATAAGGCCATGGATAAGGCCATGGATAAGGCCATGGATAAGGCCATGGATAAGGCCATGGATAAGGCCATGGATAAGGCCATGGATAAGGCCATGGATAAGGCCATGGATAAGGCCATGGATAAGGCCATGGATAAGGCCATGGGTAAGGCCATGGATAAGGCCATGGATAAGGCCATGGATAAGGCCATGGATAAGGTTGCCTTGGTACCTTTTTCAAAGTGATATCTTCAGTGAGCTAAAGCCTTATGAAATGAAGAGAAGAGGGTTTCCTCTGAACCTTATAATATGATACAATCTTGCAGAAAGTATATTGATGAAAGAATTTATTTGGCCAATTTGGGATTCTTCTCTCCCCCCTACCTGCTTAAGTCAACACTGAAAGGCCCAAGGTTCTGGTTTAGTTCTGCTGTGGAAAACATGTTATTCTGAAGATTTGCTTGCTTGGCTTGGGCCTGCTGCTGTGCCTGCACAGAAAACTATCACCTTAAAGACTTGGTGCAGTAGTCCTAGGATCAAGATTGTGGATCTTCAAGTTCCTGAGGTTTTCCAGTTCAACTACTCCTCCTATTCTTTTGGATGAGATGTTAAACTGAGGTACATCTTCCCCGTCTGCCTCCTCAAGTTGATGCGAGAAGATCCCAGGGCGCTGTTTTGAAGAGGAACAGATGTTCCCCCCGATGCGCTGGTTAATATTTATCCCGACACCAACAGCACAAAAAGTGGTTTATCTAACCGTTATCTCATTGCTGTGAGTGGGACCTTGCTGTGCGTAAATTAGCTGTTGTGTTTCCGACATTACAACAGCAAGTAAATTTCAAAGGTACTTCATTGGCTGTAAAACGTCAACTGTGAAAACCACTATATAAATACAAGTCTGGCTTTTCTAGCTTTACAATCCTTGCTGTTCCCACTCCTCCCCCTTCAGGGTACCAGGCCCTAAGGGGCCCCTCGCGACCACTGCCTTCCAGTGGAGTGGCAAAGTGTTACCTTCTGCAGTATGGCTGATCAGGAAGCTCTCCCTTCCCATTTAAACTCTGAGCCACACACAACCGCGATGGGCTCCTGGATAATGGGTGGAAATCGGTTTATGAATTCCCAGCCAGTGGCTGTCCTCTGACTTAATCTGGGGAGGTGATGCTGCCACCGGAAAGACTGCCACAAATCCAGCCCCAAATAAATCCCAGCAGGAAATAGTTCCGGGTTTGTCCGAATAGGGAATTCTCAAGACACCTGACAAAAGAATAGTTGGAGAAAGGAAGCCGTTTCGTATCACTAAGGAACAGTAACCGATACAGATGAGAGCGCAGACTCCAAAAAAGTATTTAGTCCTGAATAAACAATGTTGCTTCACCCCAAAGAAATGATAGTTTTAATGTTAGTCAGGCTTCCCTACGACTCCATTTACTCTTTTATCACTCGGAAATCTGTACATGAAAACTCACACCAGGAAATTAACATACACCCATCCAGAAATAGGATCCAATCAGACACTCAGTCAAACCATAAAAGGCAACTTTAAGCATCAAATCCACTGGGCTTTCAGAGTCTCACTCTCTTCAATAAGGTTGTGTCGGTTTTGTGACTGGGCTAAATCACTGGAAGAGGACGGTTGACCCCTGCCATTGGTCTTGTAGTTACAGCAACATGGTGAGTAAAATTGGAACAGGCTGGTATATTTGTGGACAATTAGAGATTGTTTCCTCTTGTTTAAAACTGGTATATCTGAATGTAGGCTTCATGGAGAGATGTGAGTTGCATAATTATATATCTAATTGTAAGATAGGGTTCCATGTTTCTTCTGTGGGTTTAATTGTTTTAAAATGAAGTTTTTTTAACCAAAAATTAATTTATTGAGCACATTTGGAAAGCAAGGAGCATCTGATTTTTACCTACACTTGAGTACAACATTCTAGTTATTGCAAAATGTCCATTTCTTTGCTAGTCAATGATAAAAGTACAGGATATATACAGGCTATGCAACGTGATCCTGATGAATTACGGTTTACACTGGTGATTCTTCACAAGCCATAGAAGGTGTCAAATTGGAAAAATAAACAGGAGATGCCAAGCCTAAACTTGAATTGGCTTCCAGCAATGTTGCTCTACTCTGTGGTGATCTTTGTGAGGCTGACTTCAGGGTGGAAGGCGTGGTGATCACAAAGACAGTTGAAGCTCTTTTCATGAACTAAACTAATTTTATTTACACTTCTTGATTTAGAGTTCAACACTTATTCCTATGGTAAACAAATAGATAATTAAATTACACTCACTAACACTATCTCTATATTCTATCTATAACGATATTCCATCTTTAGCTCTACAATGTACTCTACTCCAGTCTCCTCTAACTCCCGGCTCACTCTCCCAGAAATCTACGAGTCAGTGCCATTTATAGTATTGTCCCTTAGCTCCCTCTAGTGGCTAGGTTTAACATAACATTAACTCTTCACATGCTGTACATTTGTATAATTTCACATACTCCAGTCCCCGCGCTAGTGATCGTCTTGATCTGTTTAACTCGCGCAAAGACTCACTTGATTCTGGAATATGCCCAATTGCCCCTCCCTCTAGAGGTCGAGAGCAAAGTCTACATTGCTTTCTACTTTTTGTCTCATCGCCTGAAATGAAATCATTGACTCGGCTCCCAGCAAAGTAATTTTGCCAGCCACTGCATCACAAACAAATATCTGAGGTTTTCAAACGTGCAAGTGAGAGGACAAAGTGGAATGATGGACAAAAGTGGCCAACTATAAGCGTGGCTGACAACTAGAAAATGTTTGTGTGTATCAGCAATGTCACTGAGTTATTAAACGCAAAGTGGAGAGTTTTCTGTATTTTGTAGAACCACATAAATCCACGGCACCTTCTCGTGAGCTACATATCCAGGCAAGGTCCAGCGATGTTGGACTGATCAGAGACAGAGTGGCAATCAGTCAGTAAAAAGGGTTTCAGCAACAATGGACAAGGATGCCGGGATCTGTTGCTTGAATCTTTCCAGATAATTAATCAGAAACGTGTTGTAAACTCCCAGTCTCCTGTTCTTCGTCTCTATCTTGCCACACGTTTTTATTTATGAACTTTGCATGTTGAAAAACTGATGCAAAGTATTAATTTTATGAATGCACTTATAAGATCAAGATGATGTTTTGAATATGATCATTTGAATAAAAATGCAAATTCTAAGCATCCCTGCATTGAAAGAGTTCAGTGACCCTCTGAATCTGAATGATTTGCTGATGGTTTCCAGAATAAACTGTGTGGCTGAAAGCAGTTAGAATCAGTTTGGCAAGTTAACATTAATGTGTGCAGCAAACTCTTCAAGGAAAATTGTCATCAATGATGATCACAGAATGGTTACAGCACAGAGCCCTTGTCTCTGTATCAGTTCTATGAAGGAACGATTTACCTAAAACTGCTCCCTTGCCTTGTCCCTGTCACCCTGCACATTCTGCCTTTTCAGACGGTAATCCAATTCTGCCGTAAAGTCCTCGGTGGACTCTCCTCGACCACCTTCTCGGGTCCCATTTCAGACCCTAATCCCTCTCTGAGTGAACACATTTTTCCTCAAGTCTCCATTGCTTCTATTGTTGATTACCTCTGGTCCCCACCTTTCCACCAGTGGAAACAGTTTTTCCCTGTCGAGTTTTCTCAGATCTCTTCTTCAAATCTCCCCTCAACCTGCTCTCTTCCAAGGATCAGTCCCGACCGCTCCAATCTGTCCATGCAGCTGGAGTGAGACATGTGAGTGTTAATGGTAAAAATAACAACTGAATCTGTCAGTGAAATATAATCGAATGGCAGATAAGACTCAAATGTTTGGGAATTTTCCTGTTGGACACTGCAGACAGATCCTGGAATTTGTAAAAGTGAATCCTCTGATCATTGCCATCGACCCATTTTGCTACAATTTATTTTGCCCCCTCACTCTCCACTCTGTCCCTTTTGCTTGTCATCGATTTCCAAACACGCCCACCCACCACCCCCTCTCTCCAATGTCCCCACCCACCCCCTCTCTCCAATGTCCCCGCCCACCCCCCTCTCCAATGTCCCCGCCCACCCCCCTCTCCAATGTCCCCACCCACCACCCCCTCTCTCCAATGTCCCCACCCACCCCCTCTCTCCAATGTCCCCGCCCACCACCCCCTCTCTCCAATGTCCCCACCCACCCCCTCTCTCCAATGTCCCCGCCCACCACCCCCTCTCTCCAATGTCCCCGCCCACCCCCCCTCTCCAATGTCCCCGCCCACCACCCCCCCTCTCCAATGTCCCCGCCCACCTCCCTCATCTCTCCAATGTCCCCACTCTCTCACCATCCATTCTTTCCTTACTCATTCCCTACCGCTCCTTTCTTTCAGCCCTTCTTGCCTCTTCCTATCCTTCTCTGTCCTCCCATTCCTTCCCCTCCAGTCACCTCCTTTCCCTCTTCACTCCATTTTCCTTTGGTTTGCTGCTTAGTTGCCTTCGTGAACCCTGAATGGATCCTTCTGCCTTTTCCGGCATATCCCAACAGACACAGCTGACATTGGGCAACTCTGCGGACTGTGGTGGGGACTTGTCCGCTGTATTAGCCAACAGAAGGAGCCGGTCTGGGGGAGGAAGGGGGCAGAGAGATGGCAAGCACAGCTGGAGGATGGGGCAGATAAGGCCATAATTGTATAACCCCACCCTGAAAGTCTGCTGGTTGCCATGTCTGGATTCAATGGATGTGCTGTGGTTTAGTGAGTGAACACACAGCCAGTAGAGATTGAGGCCTTTGGTTTATGGCTGGATTTTTCATGTTGGTAATCCGCAGAGCTAACTCCTACTCCATACAGGGGCTGGTTTAGCACAGGGCTAAATAGCTGGCTTTGAAAGCAGACCAAGGCAGGCCAGCAGCGCGGTTCAACTCCCGTACCAGCCTCCCCGACCAGGAGCCGGAATGTGGCGACGAGGGGCTTTTCACAGTAATTTTATTTGAAGCCTACTCGTGACAATAAGCGATTTTCATTTCATTTCATACAGAATAAGGGAAATGTGGAGGTTAATTCAGCCCGTGCTGCTGATTAGTATTGAGGTCCCATTAGCAGGTCCCTGAAAATGGTGCAGTTTGTCTCCAGAGGATTGTGCGTGGGCCTGTGTGTGAAAAAGGTGAAAGAGTTTACAAACCAGGGCTTCGGGATTTTGAGGAGTTGCTGAGTGTTTTGCTCCGGCTCGTTCTTTCGGGGATGGAAAACTGCCGTTCTTACCCTGGCTGACCTACGTGTGGCTCCAGACTCCAGCAAACTGGTTGATTTCACCTTCTGAAATGGCCGAGCAAGCCACTCAGTTCAAATCGCAATGAGACAAACACTGACCTTTCCTGCGAGGCCCACATCCCTATGAAAGGATAAAGAAAAAAGGACCCGCTGTTCTTTATTTTAATTGTTTTTCATTCATTTCTGACATTTACAGTCACTAACCGCTGAGCTTCTTGCCGAGTACAAGGGAGTGTTTGAAATGTTCGACGAAGAAGGGAACGGATTAGTGAAGACAGATGAATTGGCCAAACTCATGAGTCTGTTGGGCATCAACCTAACCAAACGAGATTTGGCACAAATGGCCAAAGATGTGGATAAAGACGGTGAGAAAACCTTTTTGGCTATTCTGCTGAGACGTCAGTACTAATGTAGAGAGAGGTGTGTTCACAAATGGAGTACCATCTGTATCAGAAATACCTACTAGTCAGTAAAATAAAAGAAATAAAAGCAAAAAAAAGGCAAAATATGGCGAACAGTCAATATAATGGGGATATATGACAGCTCTTTCCAGAGAGCTAGCACAGGGCTGATGGGCTGAATTACTTATTGTGCACCTTCTCGTCCCAATTGTTAGTTTATCTGGGAGGGTAACAACTTCCCAAGGGCTCGGTGGGTAGATGAACCACCTGGTATGTGGTGCTAAGCCCTTGTTAGAAGGCGGATGCTCTGATTAAACTGCAGCTTGTTTCAGCCTGGGTGCAGTGACATTAGAAAGGTCACAATTGGGGCCTCACTCTGTGTTATGAATGGAATGAAAACAGTGCCTGCCCTCAGCACTGACCAGTGACTGTCTCTGGACAGTGTGTTCAGATATTGAGTGAGAAATGAATCCAGTGCCTCTGACAGGTATATTCTTACTGACAAGTCCCTGGACAATATACCAGAGGCTCCAGGTGCTCCTGGACATGTATGAGCATTTCAGTAGAGACACTGAAGCTGGAAAGGATGGGACTAAGATAATTCTATAAACTACACTTCCATTTGGACAGATAATACATTCACCTCATCCACAGGACAGGTTCCTTCCAAATCAGCTCCCTCCAACCGCAGTAATAGGGACTTTGGACCTGCACACTCTGAATCCTTCATTTAAGTTAAATAGATGTTGCTAAAACAATATTGTCCGGGTTTCTGTAGTGTCTCAGGAACGTTACCCTGTACGGGTTGGTGTTGGGTTGAACAGATTGCAAAGTTTCGAGGTTCAGTTCCTATGTCCTGCGATGCTAATGAGTGTATCAATGCCAAAGTTAGCTCCCAATTGCGCCCAAACAATTCCTGGTGCGGTACGTGTGCGTGAGTGAGTGTGCAAGTCAGTGAGCGTGTGTGAGAAGGTCCATGACAAAGCGTGAACATCATTTAAGCAAAAGGATCAGTCTCCAAGTTTGTGAAACAGAGTAACAATCAGGTGGGATATCTCAAGCAGCTCACCAGTGGAGGGTGTACCTGAGCTTTAGACCGCACCTTCATGGAGAGAAAGTGTTGTAGCAAAATTGTACAGTACAATGGTTCAAAAGGCAAGTTAACTTCCTTCAATGGTAGCCTGACATTCTACTGTTTGATAAGAACAGCTCTTAGAAGACACCACCAACTGACCGTAAACTGAAATGGTAACGGAGAAAGTTGAAATACAAATCTCTTGTCATATGTACAGAGAACATGCTCACAATTGTTCTGCCGTTTCTGTGACAGGGAAAGGTTCATTTAACTGTGAAAACTTCCTGGCCCTGATGGGTGATTACCACGAAAAATCTAAGAACCAGGATCAAGAACTCAAGGAGGCATTCTTGGTGTTTGACCCGGACAAAAAAGGCTACATTGACTGGAACACTTTGAAGTGAGTACTTCCACTGCCACAGGTATTACCAGCAGCAACAGAAGCTGTCTGCTCGAAGTTATATGAAGGTTTACCCTGTTTACAATCTATAGTTGGAGCTTTCACTTGTTCTCCTTCTATTTTGTGCAATGTGGTCGTAAATATTGATTGCATTTGTAAATCAATTCTCATAACAGGGCTCATCCGCCTGTTTGTTGCTGAATATCAAACAAACTGTCACCTCACTCTGTGTTTCCACAAAACAGGATCAAATGTTTACACCTTGCTACAGACTGTCCTTTAAACCAGCGGCTAAATCAGTTTCACTTTTCTTGGTGTTGGCACTTTGAAGCAGTTTAGAAACAAAACCTTGAAATTGAAATAATGATTGAAGGTTGTAGCGATCAGACAGAGTGTGGGAAATATTCCGTAGAACAATATCTCTAATGTACTATTGGGCCTGGGCACTGGAGTTCCTAGCATGAATAATGGTTTGAGTAACGGAGATATAAATGCTAAAAAAGATGAACAAAACAAAGCCTTTGTATTAATGCAGCAGCTTCTCAAATCGCTCAGAACGATTTCAAAGTGCTTCACAACATTAACGTATAGCGACTCCTGTTATGTAGGGGACATTGATCAATCTTATCATTTGTAAGACCCCTGATGTACCATCAATTGAACGCAAGACGAGTTGCTGAACAAAAGTATGGCTTTAATATACTAGATGTTAAGCCCTGTTGTCGATTACAGTAGAAGGACGACCGCCGGGAGTACTGGGTATTCAGGGCGAGGTTAACTCAGCCTCTCGACCAATCGGGGAGCCGTCACATGACTGGTCTCAACCAACCGGTCGAGAGGCACATGACCGACCAGGGCCAATGGTAACCGGTGTTCTACACCAAAGGCAGGCAGCTCTGCTAATCATACCACCACATTCACCCCTTGCGGAGAAAGAAGCGGGGGGGGGGGTGTCAACGAGAGCTGGGGGGGGGGGGGTAGAACTGGTGGTACGAGTAGTAAGGAGAAAAAAAAATGTATCCTTGGCTTCCCACTGGCCCAGACATTTAACAACAGTACATAGTGTCCATACAAGGTCCATGGTAGTGTTGAAGTTAAATGGACTCGATCAGCCTTTTCGTTGCCCGTGACGTCCTGGCAGACCGCCGCAGGGGAGTTGGTGACGTTGGTTCAGCCGATGGTGGTGGTTCAGCTGATGTCCTGGACTCCGGGAGCGATGGTCCTTGAACTGTCTCCGTACCCCGGGCTGGTGGTGGAGACGCCATGGATGGGGGAGGGGTGGCCTGGGTGGGGCACTGGGGAAAAGGGGCGGGGGGGGGGTCTGTGGTGAAGGGGGGAGGGCCGCACGCCGGCGGGTGCCAGGTCCCGGAGGGAGACCGTGTCCTGCCGACCGTCGGGGTACTCCACGTATGCATACTGCGGGTTAGCGTGGAGAAACTGGACTTGTTCCACCAATGGGTCGGACTTGTGCACCCGCACATGCTTCCGGAGCAAGATGGGTCCGGGGGCGGCCAGCCACGTCGGGAGAGGGGATCCGGAGGACGACTTCCTGGGGAAAACAAGAAGATGTTCATGAGGTGTTTAAGTCGGCGACAGGGAGATGGAGAGAGTCCGTGCCTCAATTAGGCTGAGTTCGTCTTTTTCCAGCATCCGCTGGCGGATAGCGGTGGACTGCATCCCAGCCACGTAAGCATCTCTGATCAAAGGTTCCATGTGCTCCGTGGCTGAAACTTGGAGGCAGGCGCAATTCCTCCCCAGGACAGCGAGGGCCCGGTAAAAATCATCTAAGGTCTCACCGGGGAGCTGTTGTCTGGTAGCCAGCAGATGTCGGGCGTTCACTCGGTTTACCGGCTTAAGAACTTGTCCTTTCAGCGTATCCATGGCCACGTCATATTCCTTTTCTTCCTCTATCATCGCGTAGGCCGCCATGCCCACGCTGGAATGGAGAATATGAAGTTTCTGTGCCATGGTGGGGGGGCTGCTTGCGGTCGCTAGATAGCTATCGAAACACGCCAGCCAATGCTTGAAGATTTCCGATGCGTTCGGAGTTTGCGGGCTGATGCGGAGGCAGTTGGGCTTGATCCGGAGCTCCATTTTCAAATTTCTAGTATATTAAATTGATGTACCATCAATTGAATGCGAGACGAGTTGCTGAACAAAAGTATGGCTTTAATATACTAGATGTTAAGCCCTGCGGTTGATTACAGTAGAAGGACGACCGCCGGGAGTACTGGGTATTTATACCCCGCCCTGGAGGCAGGGTTAACTCAGCCTCTCGACCAATCGGGGAGCCGTCACATGACTGGTCTCAACCAACCGGTCGAGAGGCACATGACCGACCAGGGCCAATGGTAAGCCGGTGTTCTGCACCAATGGCAGGCAGCCATGCTAATCATACCACCACAACCCCACAAATAACCGCATGATGAATTATAGAGATATTGGGCCCGATTCGCCCCAAACATTTCTAAGTTACTGTGCGGTGGGGTTTTCAGGGAGATTCCCGCCGGCTCTGTCAGCATGTTCCCCACCGCTATCCAATGACACTTAGTCACTTTTTTGGGCCCTGGGGAGTTTCTCACCGGTTTCGGCCACACTTGGAATGTTTTTGGGGAGCTGAACTCTGAGATCGGGCCGCCATTTTGAAAGGGCACCCCTATCTCTAAATGAGCTTGTGTGGCCTCCACCCCCCACCCCCCCAATGGGCAATGTCATCCCCTACCACATGCTTTCTCACCACCCCCCGCTCCAAGTGAGGACACCATGTTATGGGGTCCCTGATGGTTCCCCCTCTTCAGGCCCCCAAGCCCCCTTACAGCACCCTCTCACTTCCACAACCCCCACCCATCACTCCCCCCCCCCATCTCTGAGGCCCCTATTTATTTGCACTGCACTCCCCCACCCTTCAAACCCCCCTCCACCTTCATTTAATTGGCATGGCCCCCTCACCCCCTGGCCCATGGCACTGCCACGCTGGCACCCAGGCTATGCTCCTGCTGGATTGGGAGTGCCAGGGTCTCAGTGCCAAGGTGCCCACGTTCCAGGGGAAGGGCCAAGGATCCACCCTGCACTTACTCTGACCACCCAGGGGTCTCCGATGTCCCAGGAGACCCCCCCCCCCGGGTTCCGTTCCACCTGGTCCACGTTGGATGATACGGGGGGTCCGTACTGGGTGATATGGGGGGGTCTGTACTGGGTGATACGGGGCGGTCCGTACTGGGTGATACGGGGGGTCCGTACTGGGTGATACGGGGAGGGGGTCTGTACTGGGGGATATGGGGGGGTCTGTACTGGGGGATATGGGGGGTCCGTACTGGGGGATACGGGGGTCCGTACTGGGTGATACGGGGGGTCCGTACTGGGTGATACGGGGCGGTCCGTACTGGGTGATACGGGGGGTCCGTACTGGGGGATACGGGGAGGGGGTCTGTACTGGGGGATACGGGGGGTCCGTACTGGGAGATACGGGGGGTCCGTACTGGGGGATACGGGGTGGTCCGTACTGGGAGATACGGGGGGTCCATACTGGGGGTTACGGGGCGGTCCGTATTGGGGGATACGGGGGTCCGTACTGGGTGATACGGGGCGGTCTGTACTGGGTGATACGGGGCGGTCCGTACTGGGTGATACGGGGGGTCTGTACTGGGTGATATGGGGGGGTCCGTACTGGGTGATACGGGGGGGTCCGTACTGGGTGATACGGGGGGGTCCGTACTGGGTGATATGGGGCGGTCCGTACTGGGTGATACGGGGCGGTCCGTACTGGGGGATACGGGCGGTCCGTACTGGGGGATACGGGCGGTCCGTACTGGGTGACACGGGGGGGTCCGTACTGGGTGATAGGGGGCGGTCCGTACTGGGTGATAGGGGGGTCCATACTGGGGGATACGGGGCGGTCCATACTGGGGGATACGGGGCGGTCCGTACTGGGTGATAGGGGGGATCCGTACTGGGGGATACGGGGGGGTCCGTACTGGGGGATACGGGGGGGTCCGTACTGGGGGATACGGGCGGTCCGTACTGGGTGATACGGGTGGTCCGTACTGGGTGATACGGGTGGTCCGTACTGGGTGATACGGGGCGGTCCGTACTGGGTGATACGGGGCGGTCCGTACTGGGTGATATGGGGCGGTCCGTACTGGGGGATACGGGGGGTCCGTACTGGGGGATACGGGGCGGTCTGTACTGGGGGTACGGGGCGGTCTGTACTGGGGGATACGGGGGGTCCGTACTGTGGGATACGGGGCGGTCTGTACTGGGGGATACGGGGCGGTCTGTACTGGGGGAGACGGGGGGTCCGTACTGGGGGATATGGGGCGGTCTGTACTGGGGGATACGGGGCCGTCCGTACTGGGGGATACGGGGGGTCCGTACTGGGTGATACGGGGGGTCCGTACTGGGTGATACGGGGGGGTCCGTACTGGGTGATACGGGGGGGTCCGTACTGGGTGATACGGGGGGTCCGTACTGGGTGATACGGGGCGGTCCGTACTGGGTGATAGGGGGGGTCCGTACTGGGTGATAGGGGGGTGTCTGTACTGGGGGATACGGGGCCGTCCGTACTGGGTGATACGGGGGGTCCGTACTGGGTGATATGGGGTGGTCCGTACTGGGTGATACGGGGGGTCCGTACTGGGTGATACGGGGGGGTCCGTACTGTGTGATACGGGGGGTCCGTACTGGGTGATAGGGGCGGTCCGCACCTGCCGAATTCCATTCAAGGCCATGAATCCTTTGCTGGTGAAGACGGCGCCGTTAGCCGACACTAACACTTTGACTATTCGGTGGGTGCTGACCATGTACCGCAGTCTGTCCACGGTCATGTTCATGATCATGGTCTGCACCTTGTAGACCTCGAGCCACTTTGAGTGGGTGTCCACCATAACGAGGAATGTTGCCCGCTGAAATGGGATGCGGGACCATGGTTTTCCCGGTGACTCCCAATGGTCCATCAGCACGGCTGGACTGTTGGTGTGAATCAGATTGGTGCCAACAGCGTGGGGTTTGACCCTTCTTCTGGTTAGTGTGAATTGAGGACCTGCCTCCTTGTCCTACCCAGGCTGGAGGTCACGGTGCTGGTGGTCGGACTTGTCTTTGGGCAGAGAATTGAAGAAGGAGAACAGAAATCTATCAATCTCAGATGTGAAATTAACAATAGATCAATTACCATTTGTGGAGAAGAGTTTCCAAACTTCAATCGCCCTGTGTTTAGAAATGTTTCTAATTTCACCCTTTATTCAGAGCATTAATGTCCCACAGTGCTTCTCAAGACAGTAATTAACATTAAGCAGCATGAGGTGACAAAGGAGCAGATGATCTAACAGTTGATGACAGAAGTTGAGTTTATGGAGAATCTAAAGGACGAAAGCAAGATGAGGATGAGAATTTAAAAATGGAGTCATTGCTTTCCAGGAGTTGGTGCAGGAAAGCGAGCTTGGGTGACATGGAGCTGGTGCGAGTTAGGACGCAGGCAGCAACGTTTGGAGGACCACAAATTTCCTGAGGATAGAATGTGGGATATTCTGTATGGGTGTGTCATGTGAGAGTACCTTTACGAAATAGGGGTTTATAAAATAGCTGTCGTGGATGTACCTTTAAGAAATGGGTGTTTATTAGTGATGTCAGAGTGTGGGTGGAGCTGGGCTGCCTGTCTGCTTTTACTTTCACTTTGGGCTCGCAGCTACAGGGTGTGTTTAGTTTCGTTTTAGATTTGCCGACGCTGCAGTCACAGCAAGATGTGTAGGAATCTCTCCAAGCTTATGAATGTCCATTTGGTGATTTCAAAATGGTAACTGCTCTCAGTAGAGAAGTTAAACCTGATGTCTTTCTGTAAAAAAGGGTTCTTTTGTCTTATGGATGTTGCTGGGAAAGATTAAGAATTACTTATAGAGTACTGTATTCTTTGGGGGATTTATTGCTGTTGATAGTTGTTAAGATATTAATTGTGGGTTTATAAAATATTAACTGATTTCATAAATAAACAGTGTTTTAATTTAAAAGTACTGTAGAATTCTGTTGCTTCACGTCTGCAGAGTGGGCCCGTGTGCTCCCCATAGCCACAATCTATTCAAAGTTGTGGGTTAGGTGAACTTCATGATAGACTTTGGGGTTCTCTAAACCCTGGCCCATAACAGCTGTATCTCTGCATGGGTGGAACGTTTCCAACTAAACCATATGCAAGAACATTTATATTAGATGTTGATGGTGTGGCAAAGATATCAGCACATATCCTGTATCCTTTTCCTTGGGGTCTCACTCCTCCCATCCCAACAGTCAAGGATGTTCTTTGAAAGATCAGTTAGTAGCACCGGTGGGGCTTCAGTTCATTTGGTCCCTGTTGCTGAACTGCAGTCATGGGTTTAAAGCCAGCAGACATTATCACTCTTGGGGACCTTTCATTCTGCAGTTGCAATCAAATTTCCTTATTCTGGTTTGGGCTTGGGCCCATTCTCAGGTTGGGTGAAAGCGAGCCTGGGAACCTGGGTGTTCAGGGCTGTATGGACAGAGCAGACAGCCCTGTAGACACCATCTGATTTGACTGACGTGTGCTTGGGAAAGATACATTCAATATTCATTTCTATCTTTCAAACTTATGTTTTTAACCACCTGTGTGACCACTTATCTTTAAGTAGCTGCATCCTGTTCATATTTTTCCATCAGCTCTTTAAGAGATGCTGGTTCACTGGCTACCCACCTGCCCAGCAATCGCACCCTACCCTGCTCCACTCCGCTCCACCCTACCCTGCTCCACCCACTCCACCAAACCCCGCTCCACCCACTCCACCAAACCCCGCTCCACCCAACCCCGCTCCACCCAACCCCGCTCCACCCAACCCCGCTCCACCCTACCCTGTTCCACTCCGCTCCACCCTACCCCACTCCACCCAACACTGCTCCACCCCACTCCACCCAACCCCGCTCCACCCCACTCCACCCAACCCTGCTCCACCCCACTCCACCCAACCCTGCTCCACCCAACCCCGCTCCACCCAACCCCGCTCCACCCAACCCTGCTCCAACCAACCCCGCTCCACCCTGCTCCACCCAACACTGCTCCACCCAACCCTGCTCCAACCAACCCCGCTCCACCCAAACCCGCTCCACCCAACCCTGCTCCAACCAACCCCACTCCAACCCAACCCCGCTCCACCCCACCCCGCTCCACCCAACCCCACTCCAACCACCCCGCTCCACCCAACCCCGCTCCACCCTGCTCCACCCAACACTGCTCCACCCAACCCTGCTCCAACCAACCCCGCTCCACCCAAACCCGCTCCACCCAACCCCACTCCAACCAACCCCACTCCAACCAACCCTGCTCCAACCACCCCGCTCCACCCAACCCCACTCCACCCAACCCCGCTCCACCCAACCCCGCTCCCCCCAACCCTGCTCCACCCAACCCCGCTCCACCCAACCCCGCTCCACCCCACTCCACCCAACCCTGCTCCACCCAACCCCGCTCCACCCAACCCCGCTCCACCCAACCCCGCTCCACCCAACCCCACTCCAACCAACCCTGCTCCACCCAACCCCGCTCCACCCAACCCTGCTCCACTCCGCTCCACCCTACCCTGCTCCACCCCACTCCACCCAACCCCGCTCCACCCCACTCCAACCCAACCCCGCTCCACCCAACCCCGCTCCACCCAACCCCGCTCCACCCAACCCTGCTCCACCCAACCCGCTCCACCCCACTCCACCCAACCCTGCTCCACCCAACCCCGCTCCACCCAACCCCGCTCCACCCAACCCTGCTCCACCCAACCCCGCTCCACCCAACCCTGCTCCACTCCGCTCCACCCAACCCTGCTCCACTCCGCTCCAACCCAACCCCGCTCCACCCCACTCCAACCCAACCCCACTGCACCCTACCCTGCTCCACCCCACTCAACCCATCACTGCTCCACCCCACTCCACCCAACCCCGCTCCACCCCACTCCAACCCAACCCCACTCCAACCTAACCCCGCTCCACCCAACCCCGCTCCACCCAACCCTGCTCCACCCCACTCCACCCAACCCTGCTCCTCCCCACTGCACCCTACCCTGCTCCACCCCACTCAACCCATCACTGCTCCACCCCACTCCACCCAACGCCGCTCCACCCCACTCCACCAACCCTGCTCCACCCAACCCCGCTCCACCCAACCCTGCTCCACCCAACCCCGCTCCACCCCACTCCACCCAACCCCACTCCACCCAACCCTGCTCCACCCAACCCCGCTCCACCCAACCCTGCTCCACCCAACCCCGCTCCACCCCACTCCACCCAACCCCGCTCCACCCAACCCTGCTCCACCCAACCCCGCTCCACCCAACACCACCCAACCCTGCTCCACCCAACCCCGCTCCACCCCACTCCACCCAGCCCCGCTCCACCCAACCCTGCACCACCCAATCCCGCTCCACCCAACCCTGCTCCACCCAACCCTGCTCCACCCCACTCCACCCAACCCTGCTCCACCCAACCCCGCTCCACCCAACCCTGCTCCACCCCACTCCACCCAGCCCCGCTCCACCCAACCCTGCTCTACCCAACCTCGCTCCACCCAACCCTGCTCCACCCCGCTCCATCCCGCTCCACCCCGCTCCACCCTGCTCCACCCACACCGCTCCACCCAACCCTGCTCCACCCACCCCGCTCCACCCCACCCCGCTCCACCCAACCCTGCTCCACCCCACTCCACCCAGCCCCGCTCCACCCAACCCTGCACCACCCAACCCTGCTCCACCCAACCCCGCTCCACCCAGCCCTGCTCCACCCAACCCTGCACCACCCAACCCTGCACCACCCAACCCTGCTCCACCCAACCCTGCTCTACCCAACCTCGCTCCACCCAACCCAGCTCCACCCCGCTCCATCCCGCTCCACCCCGCTCCACCCCACACCGCTCCACCCAACCCCGCTCCACCCAACCCCGCTCCACCCCACTCCACCCAACTCTGCTCCACCCAACTCTGCTCCACCGAACCCTGTTCCACCCCACTCCACCCAACCCCACTCCACCCAACCACGCTCCACCCAACCCAGCTCCACCCCGCTCCACCCCGCTCCACCCCGCTCCACCCCACACCGCTCCACCCAACCCCGCTTCACCCAACCCCGCTCCACCCCGCTCCACCCAACCCCACTCCACCCAACCCCGCTCCACCCAACCCTGCTCCACCTAACCCTGCTCCACCCAACCCCACTCCACCCAACCCCACTCCACCCAACCCACACCCAACCCCACTCCACCCACCCTCTCCACCAACCCCGCTCCACCCAACCCTGCTCCACCCAACCCTGACCCACCCAACCCCGCTCCACCCAACCCCGCTCCACCCACCCCGCTCCACCCAACCCCACTCCACCCAACCCCGCTCCAACCCAACCCCGCTCCACCCAACCCTGCTCCACCCAACCCCGCTCCACCCAACCCCGCTCCACCCAACCCCGCTCCACCCAACCCCGCTCCACCCAACCCTGCTCCACCCAGCCCCGCTCCACCCACCCCACTCCACCCAACCCCGCTCCAACCCAACCCCACTCCACCCCACTCCACCCAACCCTGCTCCACCCAGCCCCGCTCGACCCCGCTCCACCCAACCCCGCTTCACCCAACCCCGCTCCACCCAACCCCACTCCACCCAACCCCACTCCCCCAACCCCGCTCCACCCAACACCCGCTCCACCCAACCCTGCTCCACCCAACCCTGCTCCACCCCACCCCACTCCACCCAACCCCGCTCCACCTCACTCAACCCAACCCTGCTCCACCCACTCCACCCAACCCTGCTCCACCCCACTCCACCGAACCCTGCTCCACCCAACCCTGCACCACCAACCCCGCTCCACCCAACCCTGCTCCACCCTGCTCCACCCAACCCTGCTCCACCCAACCCCCCTCCACCCAACCCTGCTCCACCCAGCCCCGCTCCACCCAACCCCGCTCCACCCAACCCAGTTCCACCCCGCTCCATCCCGCTCCACACCGCTCCACCCTGCTCCACCCCACACCGCTCCACCCAACCCCGCTCCACCCAACCCCGCTCCACCCAACCCTGCTCCACCCAACCCCGCTCCACCCAACTCTGCTCCACCCAACTCTGCTCCACCGAACCCTGCTCCACCCCACTTCACCCAACCCTGCTCCACCCAACCCTGCTCCACCACACTTCGCCCATCCCCGCTCCACCCAACCCTGCTCCACCCCACTCCACCCAACCCTGCTCCACCCAACCCTGCTCCACCCAACCCCGCTCCACCCCCGCTCCACCCTGCTCCACCCAACCCCGCTCCACCCAACCCTGCTCCACCCAAACCCGCTCCACCACACTCCACCCAACACCGCTCCACCCCGCTGCACCCAACCCCGCTCCACCCAACCCTGCTCCACCCAACCCTGCTCCACCCAACCCCGCTCCACCCCGCTCCACCCTGCTCCACCCAACCCCCGCTCCACCCAACCCTGCTCCACCCAAACCCGCTCCACCACACTCCACCCAACACCGCTCCACCCCACTCCGCCCAACCCCGCTCCACTCCACTCCACCCAACCCTGCTCCACCCCACTCCACCCAACCCTGCTCCACCCAACCCTGCTCCACCCAACCCCGCTCCACCCAACCCTGCTCCACCCAACCCCGCTCCACCCAACCCCGCTCCGCCCAACCCCGCTCCACCCCACTCCACCCAACCCTGCTCCACCCCACTCCACCAACCCCGCTCCACCCAACCCTGCTCCACCCAACCCCGCTCCACCCAACCCTGCTCCACCCAACCCCGCTCCACCCAACCCCGCTCCACCCCACCCTGCTCCACCCAACCCTGCTCCACCCAACCCCGCTCCACCCAACCCCGCTCCACCCAACCCCGCTCCACCCAACCCTGCTCCACCCAACCCCGCTCCACCCAACCCGCTCCACCCCGCTCCACCCAACCCCGCTCCACCCAACCCCGCTCCACCCAACCCCGCTCCACCCAACCCTGCTCCACCCAACCCCGCTCCACCCAACCCCGCTCCACCCAACCCCGCTCCACCCAACCCTGCTCCACCCAACCCCACTCCACCCAAACCCGCTCCACCCAACCCCGCTCCACCCAACCCCGCTCCACCCCGCTCCACCCCACCGCATGAATCAAGTGTTCTCCAGTGTGAGCAGAGAGTACGGTGAAATGGCTTCACAATGCATTAGAAATTGGTTTCACTGCTTGCTGAATGCTCTGTGCTTTTACCAAGGCAGCTCTACAACTAGGAACAGAATGCCCACCCAAATGTGTGAATGACACGTCCCAAGATTGCAGTTGATTTGTAAGAACGGTGTTATTTTCAGCTTAAAACCAGCAGAGGGCAACCTTACCTCTCCAAATGGTCTTCCCCGGATTGGACCTGTGGCAATGTTTTCCTTGGATTGGGGGTTTGGGAATGGAGAAGGAAGGGAAACATCTTTGGATCAAAGCAAAACGCTACACTTTAAATCCTATCTAAATAGTTGCAGTAATTACATTTTCGCTGAGAATCGCTCAATTCCATTTGATTGGAATTGTGATCAGCTTCCTGTCATTACTCTCTGTACTGGGCAGATACAGTCAGACTCACTCTGTATCCGAACACAAACTCTCTGTACTGGGCAGATACAGTCAGACTTCACTCTGTATCCGAACACAAACTCTCTGTACTGGGCAGATACAGTCAGACTCATTCTGTATCCGAACACAAACTCTCTGTACTGGGCAGATACAGTCTGACTTCACTCTGTATCCGAACACAAACTCTCTGTACTGGGCAGATACAGTCAGACTCACTCTGTATCCGAACACAAACTCTCTGTACTGGGCAGATACAGTCAGACTCACTCTGTATCCGAACACAAACTCTCTGTACTGGGCAGATACAGTCAGACTTCACTCTGTATCCGAACCAAAACTCTCTGTACTGGGCAGATACAGTCTGACTTCACTCTGTATCCGAACACAAACTCTCTGTACTGGGCAATTACAGTCTGACTTCACTCTGTATCCGAACACAAACTCTCTGTACTGGGCAGATACAGTCAGACTCACTCTGTATCCGAACACAAACTCTCTGTACTTGTCAGATACAGTCAGACTCACTCTGTATCCGAACACAAACTCTCTGTACTTGTCAGATACAGTCAGACTCACTCTGTATCCGAACACAAACTCTCTGTACTTGTCAGATACAGTCAGACTCACTCTGTATCCGAACACAAACTCTCTGTACTGGGCAGATACAGTCAGACTCACTCTGTATCCGAACACAAATTCTCTGTACTGGGCAGATACAGTCAGACTCACTCTGTATCCGAACACAAACTCTCTGTACTGGGCAGATACAGTCAGACCTCACTCTGTATCTGAACACAAACTCTCTGTACTGGGCAGATACAGTCAGACTCACTCTGTATCCGAACACAAACTCTCTGTACTGGGCAGATACAGTCAGACTCACTCTGTATCCGAACACAAACTCTCTGTACTGGGCAGATACAGTCAGACTCACTCTGTATCCGAACACAAACTCTCTGTACTGGCAGATACAGTCAGACTCACTCTGTATCCGAACACAAACTCTCTGTACTGGGCAGATACAGTCAGACTTCACTCTGTATCCGAACACAAAGAATGGGCTGCAATCTTTTCCATTGCGGAATATTCTCATTTCTGACTATGCTTCAGGCTTTGTCAATATTTGACTAATGTAATTAACTTGCTTTGCAAAGAGTCATCCAGACTCGAAACTGTTAGCTTCCGTCTCTCACCACAGATACTGTCAGAACTGCTTGAGATTGCCCATCATTTCCTGGATTCCAGCATCTGCAGTCATTTACTTTTATAATTAACTAATATTTTGTTGAAACTATTGATTTATGAAAAAGTGAACTAATATTTACCTGTAGCTATGGTAAATAGACGGACCATGGATCTAATAATATTGCAATTAATTCTTCAACTTTAACTATTGTTTAAAGGGCAGCACGGTGGCGCAGTGGTTAGCACTGCTGCCTCACGGCGCCGAGGACCCGGGTTCGATCTCGGCTCTGGGTCACTGTCCGTGTGGAGTTTGCACATTCTCCCTGTGTCTGCATGGGGTTTCAGCCCCCACAACCCAAAGATGTGTCGGGCAGGTGGATTGGCCGTGCTAAATTGCCCCTTAATTGGAAAAAAGATTTATTTGATAAAAGTGATTTAATAACTATTTTTACTCTGTACTTTATTCTAAAATGAGAAGCTTCCCATTTAATTTTCTCCTCTTCCTTCCTGAAGGCACTGACCACTGGAATAACTTTACAGGTTAAACTATCCTTTGGGGTCCAGTCCAGCATGCGAGTGTAGCCAGTGAATGCCGGCAGTCTCTCTGACCATAGGGCAAGATGGATGGGTCTAGCTTATCATTGGGTCTGAACAGGCAGTACCTCAGTCTAGCTCAATCCTACCCTAACCGAATATTATTTTCCAATAAGCAGCTTTAGTTATATCCAAAGGTGCAGAGTTCATTTGCAACATTCCCACCTCCACTGATCCCGTTCCATTAACCTGGCACAGGATTAAGCTTCCGCAGTTGTATGATTCAAGTCATCCATTTAGCAACTGAACCAGTACGACTTTATGACTTACATCTTTCTCGCTTCTTCGCCTTTTTTACATCAAGATATGTCCTGATGAATGTAGGGGAGCCTCTCAATGAAGATGAAGCAGAGCACATGATGAAAGAAGCTGATAAAGATGGCGATGGAACAATTGACTATCAAGGTTGGTTCAAATCGCAGATGTGCAGTGATTAGAAACTGTTAATGGAGCCAGGCTGGCACATGAGACTGAACTGACTCACAAATAACATTTCTTTTCTAGAATTTGTTGACATGATGACCGGTGAATCCTTTAAGCTAATCAAGTAAACAGCACTGAGGAAATATTTCCATCTGGACAGTGAATCACTTGTGCCACATCCAACAGACTAACTGCACAACGGTCAACATTTACATCGAGACTCTTTACACCACGATTATTCGATATTTTTTTCACTTTGAGACCTTTCCTTGTTCTATTTTAAAGCATCGCACAGCTGTCATTTCACTTTTGAAAGTCATTGAGGAACGATCCGGAAATATTCCGTTACATGGTGTCCAAACTGTCTCAAAGTGGGCTTCGATTCTTCAGTATTCCCAATTGTCAAGTATCTCCGCTCTCACATTTCTAATATTAAAGAAAAA